>NW_018250873.1:41927-69329 GCF_001263595.1 Phalaenopsis equestris
ATTAGAGGTGTTACCCCTCCTTCTTGGCATGTAATTCAATGGTTAAAAGCCATCAACCTCCTTCAAGAAAAATGTCATTTCACATTTATCTTCAACTGCATAGAAGGGAATAAGCCTACTGATCCCGACTTAATGCTTATGCACAGTATAACAAAAGTTCTGATGATATTTTTTACTTAAATTTCCTTATTTTGCAACGAAACCAAAAACATGATCCTGAAGAAAAATAAGAATTTAACCTTTTAATTTATAAATATTTATATTGGGATACTACGTAAGTATATGTATCGTTATCAAGTAATATAGGACTTTTTTATTAAGACCTGAATATCGAACCCACAAGGAAGATTATGCAACATGCACTTTTTAGAAAGTTTTTCTATTTTTAAAAAGATAATTACTTAAACTAAAAATGATTTTTGCACAAATTTAAAATTTAAATATTTTTGTTATTTTTGATATTTTTGATATTTTAATGAAACAGTAACAACTTAAAATAATAACTAAAGTTTTTGTAGAAGAAAAGCACTAAATATGAAAATATCTTTCTTCTTATTATGAATCAGTAATAAGTATAGGAATTCTGTTGTAGAAGTATGCAAATTGTGTTGTACCAAATAGGAGCATTAATATTCTTTACCCTTACTAGAGATGCTATAAAGAACATTAGTTAATTTAAAGTTTAAATAGTTCTAAAGACCGGCTAGGCATGAACGATACTAGCTCTCACTCTATAGTTCCCTCGATTCCCTCCAACTGGGGGCTAACATTCTTGTATCCGAACCTAAAATAATAAACTAAGTTGGGGGCTTTAACCTGTCACTTTAAATTCCTCTAACTCTACGCCCATCAATAAAAATTTCCATTTTTATTTGCACTCAATCATATGAACTACATTCTCTTTCATACAACCTCATGTGATTCTTTCCAATTATTGATTGAGATAATACTAGCTCGGTTCTTACATGTTCTCACAACAAATTTTAACATCTCGATTGGCCAAATCAAGAGATAAATGAAGTGTATGGATTTAAATCATCACAACTTCTTCCAACATTAAAGATCAATACTCTCCACAAATTCCATCCAAAGCTTAATTACTTATCAGCTTAATTACTTATCATTTGTAAACTACTCAGAATCCATGGAGAAAATAAAAATAAACTACTCAGAATCCATGGCTCAGAATCCATGGAGAAAATAAAACCACACTTTAGTTTAAACGAAGAAATCATTGTCAAACCAACAACCATTCTCGATTAAAATTAAATGTCATCTAAAACAAAAAAGATAAAAACTTATCTCAAGTCCTCCACCAAACTCTTGAAGTTTCTTTGAATCTCTTCTCTTTTATAATCACTCAAAACAATATATCAAAAAGGATAAAGTAAATAAAAAGTGGTTACTGAAAATTTCTCTGAACTAACTCCCCATAGAAGAACTTTCAAAACTTGCCAATATTTTCAGGACTCTTTTCTAAGTCCTCTCTTCTTTTATAATTTTCTAAGAGGTGACTTGGGATCTCTTCAAAATGTGTCTTGATATGATGTATTTGCCCAAGAGATGCATCCTTTCATGATAATTTTCGTCCATGGTGGTTACAACCACCTATTAAGCCAATGGGTGCCTCAAAAACCTCTTCAAAATTCATGAAAACTGATTTTACTCGTCTAGTGACTACCACTGGCACTTTAGCGCGGGGTCTCGGTGCTTAGGTGCGACATTCTTTGTTTAACCGGCGCTTATGCACCAGATCTGGCGCTTAGGCACCAAAACTCTTTTGCACAATTTTTCACATTTTTGCTCCAAATTTGATCATTTTTCACTCCTTTAAGCATTTTTCCGTTTTTACTTATATCTATAAGAAAAAAAAACACAAAAATACCTTCCATTAAAGCGCAATATCTCAAAAATAGGTATAAAAATGTGTCTAAAAACACTATATATTTTAGGTGTATCACCTCCCACCAAGCGCTTAGTTTAAAGTTGTCAGCCCGACATTCCCAGTCTTTATTCTGAGTGACCCAACATTATAGTCTCTTTTAAAACTAGTCTGATAAAAATAGTTTTACTTACTAAATTATATTTATAAGCTTAAGATTTTATCAAGTCTTATACTTTAAAAAGATCAAATGTAGAACCAATTTTTTATTAGGCACTAATCCTCAAGCTTCTCCTCCCTTACATTTCTTTTCTTCTTTTATTTTTCTTTTCTTTTCTTTTTCTTTTCTTTTTTATTTTCTTTTTCTTCTTCTTTTTCTTCTTTTTCTTCTTTTTTTTTGTTTCTTTTTTTCTTTTTCATGCAAGGATTACTATATCTGGATAGGCCTTTAATGATTTTGAATTCCACTTCTCCTTTCCTAAAGTAAAGTCTTGATATAAAACTTTTACTTACAAATCTAATAATAGTTTTGAGAATCATTTTAATAAAAGAAATTTAAGTATTAAAAATAAAAGTCTAAATTATCTAATTTTTTTAAAAATACAATTTTTCTTACTAAAAATTGTCACTTATATTAATCATTTTCTATACTAAAAATTTTTAACTTAAAGTTTTTCTTCATTACTTAAAATTTTAACTAAATTTTCTTAATCATTTCTAAAATCAAATTTTACTTCCCTAATATAACTTCATATACATAATCAATTTTTCTTTTAAAATTTAAATTCATTTGTAGTTCATTTGAGAACAAATAAAATTCAAGTTTTAAAGAAAATTTTCATCCCTCCCCCAAACTTAATTTTTTTTAACAAATTAAACAGTTTAGCATCAAATAATTATATAGGCAGGAATGAAAATTGAAATAACATGCTAACAAGAATTTTTACATCCTAATTATATAAGTATAAAACTAAAAACATGAGTAAAATTAATTTTGATCAATTTTTTTAACATTTTATTTTAGTTTAACATTAACATGTAGACATTTAATAGACCTCTAAATAGTAAGTATAAAAGCAAACAACACACTAACATGATAAAAGAAAAATACACGGTAGCAGTTTATGAATTTTAAAATTAAGGTCTAAGCTAGCAAGGATTTTAACTTTAAAGAAAAGATATGAAATTAAGTTAAGTTCTAAACTAACCAACCCACATTACTAAAAACAAAAACAGTTACTACCTTAAAATTTTAAAAACAAAATACTATCTAACACAACAATCACAACAATAATAGAACATAAAAATTCAAAACACAACATAAAACATAGTCCACAACATCACATAACTGCATCTATAGCAGGACTACATCACAGAGTGCATAAAAAAACACAAACATAACAATACATCAAACCAAATCAAGTCCAACACATCATCTCTCATCTCTACTCTTCTGCACTCTTAGAATCACCACTATACCATTTTTCTTTAGGCCATAGTCAGGATAATGAGGATATTGAGGAAATACTACTCCTGGGTCACCTCTAATCAGGACGTCCAGAGTTGGGTATAATTTCTCCTCAAAGTCACTCTTTCTCCTATTATACTTATTTGTATGCTCAGCAAAATGTTCTAGATTTTGAACTTTATCAGCGGTAAAGTGGATATGAGTCATCATCTTTTGTAATAACTGTTCTTGAGTCTCAATTGACTCACCTTGAGATGTAGAAGCGCATGAAGCAGATGGTCTTGATGAGATGCAGTAGAGGTAGATGCAGTATACGTCTCTAATCCATAGCTCCTGGAAAATCCTCTCCAGCCAAAAATTGAATGCTCCAAATAAATCTTCCCATTCACTTTCATAATGGGCTTCAAAGGTAATAGAACTTCCTCCCAACTATCATACTTTACTCCAGCCTACTGCATAAGGAAAATATCAAGGAAGCAAATCCCATACACGCAGTAGTAACAGTAGGAGATAAACTGATGATAGTGTGATAAATTAAAGCCTCTATGTTGATGGGCTTTCCCTCCTGAATACAATAATTCAACGTCTCTCTCTCTCTCTTTGGTCACTTCACTGAGATGATTGGTTGGAAGCAGACGAGCAGAAATGAAATAGTGTCAGGTGATGGTGCACACAACTTTGACGTTAGAAAATTTACTCTCCTCTCATTTATAATCTTCCAAAGTCCTCTTCCAACAGTCAAATAAGATATGATCTCATCCAATTCCACTTCCGTAGGACTATAATTTGAATAAAAACACAAAGTCTCCAATGATAAATCATAAAACAAGTTGATTACCTCTGGAGTAAAAGGTACCAACTTCCCTCGAACCATAACTCGATCGTCCTCAGCCTCTGGAAGATTTGCATAAAACTCCCTTACAACAGAAATTACAGCGACAACAGAGAAACAACAGAACTGTTCCCACTGTTGGCAGACTATCAGGTCTTCCACTTCTCCACCTGGACTCTTAAAACATCGCTCCTGAATCAATTTTTGTGACTGTAGAGAGTCACTAAACTGACAAATTTGCTCGAATCAAATGAGCTCTTTCCTTTGCTCCATTTCATTCTTGGTGTCATTCTACAAATTTCATAAATTCTAAAAATAAATTTAAAAATCAAGATTAAATCACTAAACTAAACTTCCAAAAGCACTAACTAAACTTCTCAAGCAATTTCCATTGATTTTTCTTCACTTTTCACCATGAATAGTAAATTTTTAAAATCTTCCAAATGTGCTTAAAATATATGGTGAAAATCCAAAATTTTTGCATAGAAGTAAAGCTCTTACCTCAAGGAGCTTGGATCTTGCAAATCTCACTTGATTCTACGAAGAAGTCTCCAAATTTCACTTGCCCTAGCCCTCAAAATTGCTAACTCGAGTTCGGCAAGACGATAGAACTCGAGTTCGGCAAGACGATAGGAGACGTTAAAATAGCATTTTTGGACAAAAAAAATTCACTTTTAACCATTCGCGAACCAGTTTTCGTGAACTAGAGCTTAAGCGCGGGTAAGTGGTGCTTAGGTGCCTGCCTCTCGAGTTGGCTCGCGCTTAAGCGTGAGATAGGCACCAGTGCACAATTTTTGAAATTTTTAATTTGAAGTAAAATGCACTATTAGCCTAAGTAAAACACCCTTAAATGGTCTCATAGCACTTAAATGATTATTTTTACTTCTTGTAACTATGTTCTCTCTCAAAATTCTCCATAATAATTAATTTAGTTTGAGGCTAAAAATAACACAAATTTCCACAAAAAATAAACTTATATTAATTCACAAACAAGTACAAACACATTTAACACTTAGTTCTCTTTCCAAATAGTCTTGGATGAGAAAATTTTCCTAAGTACAAAACACTTAACACACATATACAATTAAACACATAAGTGACACAAACACAAAAT
The DNA here is from genome assembly GCF_001263595.1 of Phalaenopsis equestris. Taxonomy (NCBI): domain Eukaryota; kingdom Viridiplantae; phylum Streptophyta; class Magnoliopsida; order Asparagales; family Orchidaceae; genus Phalaenopsis; species Phalaenopsis equestris. The sequence goes on from NW_018250873.1 coordinate 47,224, forward strand.
ACAAGACATAAACACTAACACACTTAAAAACATGACTCCAAACACGCAATCCTAACACTTAACTTAATGCCACTCTTCATTAGAAGAAACAAATTCCGGTCTCTTAGTAGTCTCTCCAAGAATATAGAGTTGATAAAATGGACGGTGGTGACGAGCTCTAATACTATCATCTTCGATTCATTTTTGCTTAGGGAACATCGCCTTAACCACTTCCTCTACATAACTGGTATGGTTGAATTGCATCTTAAGTTGCCACCCAATATGTTCTAGATGAGCATGCAATTCAAGCACCTTAATCTCTAATAAATATATAGTATTCTTCATCTTGTTGATTTTCTCTGATATCCCTTCAATACTAACGGCTAAGAAACTGTTACACATCTCCTGTGCACTTTGACTAATGAACTTCTTCCTCATGGCTTCTTCATTTTTCTTCAAATCCATCTCCCATGAAGACATTTTCTCTAAATATCTCTCTTTCTTATACTTTTAGGGCTAAAAATAATCCAGGGTGAAATTCCTTCACAAACCCATTCTATTTATAGGCTTAATTCCCCCTCACTTCTAGGCCAAACTAGAAACTACTAAGACACATTTATTCCAACTAAATTACAGTTCCACCTTCTAAAAATCAAAATTTTCACATGTGTTTAAATTGTTGAGCTTAAGCGTCAGATCTGGCGCTTAAGCGCCATTGCACATTTTTGCACCAGTCAACTTAACGTCCAAATTCTCATTCTAACATGTCCAGGTCACTATATAAAGTCTAAAAATTATTACTAGCACAAAATAAACTCAAAAATACTATCCCAAATTTCTTAATCAGACTCAAAACAACAATCAAAGCAAAAACACATTGATAATTATAGGTTGCCTCTCACAAAGCGCTTGATTTTACGTCGTCAGCCCGACGTAACCAGCTCTCATTCTCTGGTTGACCCAACATCATTCCATCATTACATTTATGTTGATCCCCTATATAATAAGGTTTCAGTCTATGTCCATTCACTTTAAAAATTTTCTCAGAATTAGAATCTTTAATATCCGCAGCTCCATAATGATAAACTTTTATCACAGCAAATGGGCTCATCCACTTGGACTTAAGTTTGCCTGAAAATAATCTTAACCTTACATTATATAGCAAAACTTATTGCCCTGGCTGAAAATTTTTTTTAAGAATCTTTCAGTCATGCGACATTTTCATGTTTTCTTTATAAATCTTAGCACTCTCATAAGATTCATTCATTATCTCTTCAAGCTCATTTAATTGTAACATTTTTTTCTCACCAGCATATTTTAAATTATAATTGAGCTCCTTTCTAGCCCAATATGTTTCATGCTCCAGTTCAACAGGTAAGTGACAAGCTTTCCCAATTATTAGCTTATATGGAGACATTCCTATAGAAGTTCTATATGCAGTCCTATAAGCCCACAAAGCATAGTCAAGTTTGACTGACCAATCCATTTTTGTTGGATTCACAGATTTTTCCATAATTCTTTTAATTTTCCAATTGGATAATTCAGCCAAACCACTTGTCTTAGGATGATAAGCAGTAGCAATCCTATGATTTATATGATATTTACTTAATAACTTCTCCATAATGGCATTTTTGAAATGACTTCCCCCATCAGTAATGATAACTTTTGACATCCCAAATCTATAAAATATGTTCGTTTTCAAAAATTTTACAACACTTTGAGCATCACATCAAGGTAAGGCAATAACTTCTATCCATTTGGATACATAGTCCACTGTTAACAGAATATATGAATTTCCGAAAGATGATCCCATGAAATCTAATCCCTAAACATCAAATATTTCAACTTCTAGCATATAATTGAGGGGCATCTCATTTCTTTTAGAAATATTGCCTACTCTTTGAAATCCATCACAAGTTTTGATATAAGCAGTAACATCTCTAAAAACTGTAGGCCAATAAAATCCAGTTTGTAGAATTTTTTTGTAGAATTTTGTATGTTGTTAATGTCTCCCAAAATTAGAATTATGATATTTTTGGATAAATTAGAATTATGATATTAGAATTATGATATTTTTGGATAATTTCATAAGTTTCTTCTAATGGTACACATCTTCAAATGATCAGATCCTTTCTTCATTTATATAAATATGCGTCATCCTAAAAATAAGTCTTGGCTTCAGAAATAAATTTCCTCATTTGTTGGTATGTCATTCCATAGGGTTTAAGATCACTAATAATAAAGTTCACAATGTCGTTGGCATTCCACGGAACACACCACTCATTTACAGTGAACAATTTTTCATCTGTAAATTGTTCATTAATTTCTTTTTCAAAAAAGAGTGGTTTTTCTAATTCAAACCTGAACAAATGATCAACAATTTGATTTTCAGTTCTCTTCCAATCTACTATTTAAAAATCAAATTCTAGTAAAAGACGAATCCATCTTATAAGTCTCGGTTTAGTATCCTTCTTTTTTCTTAAAGAATTAATAGGAAAAAGAGATCTGTATGTACTACGCAATGAGTTTGAATTAAATATGATTTATATTTATCAAAGGCGTATATTATTGCTAATAACTCTTTTTTAGTTGTTGTATAATTAATTTGAGTTTTATTAAGAGTTTTACTTGCATAAAAAATTACTTTTAAAATTTTATTATATCTTTGTCCTGAAATAGCTCCAATAGCATAATCACTTGCATCACACATAAGTTCAAAAGGTTTTTCTTAATTTGGTAAAATTATAATTGGTGCGGTGATTAATTTTTCTCTTAATAATTTAAAAGCTTTTAGGCATTCCTCATCAAAATTGAAAATTACATCTTTCTCCAGTTAATGGAATAAAGGTTTAGAAATCTTATAAAAGTCCTTAATATATCGCCTGTAGAATTCAGCATGTCCTAAAAAACTCATAATTTTCCTTACATTTGTTGGATAAGGTAAATTAGCGATCACTTAAATTTTAGCAGGATCGACTTGATGACCTAATACAATTCCTCCTGCTACCATAATATGACATTTTTCCCAGTTAAGGACTAAATCTATTTCTTTGTAGTGCTTAAGAACTTTAGATAAATATTCTAAACATGAGTCAAATGAAGTTCCAAACACTGAAAAGTCATCCATAAAGACTTTAATCCATTTTTCAATTAAATCACAAAAAATTGCAATCAAATCACAAAAAATCGTAGCAGGGGCATTACATAAACCAAAGGGCGTAGCAGGGGCATTACATCATTACATAAACCAAAGGGCATTCTTCTAAAAGCAAGGGTACCATAAGGACTATTAAATTTTGTTCTCTCTTGATCCTCAGGAGATATTGAATTTGGTGATAACTGGTATATCCATCTAAAGAATAAAAGTATTTATGCCCAGCTAGTTTATCCAGCATTTGATTTAGAAAGGGTAGTGGAAAATGATCTTTCCTAGTGGCAAGGTTTAATTTTCTATAATCAATGCATATTATCAATGCATATTCGTCATCCTGTAACTTGTCTAGTATGTATTAACTCATTATGCTCATTCACAGTTATGGTTACTCCTCCTTTCTTAGGAACACAGTGAATTGGACTAACTCATGCACTATCTGAAATAGGGTAGATAATTCCAGCATCTAACCACGTTAAAATTTCTTTTTTGACAACCTCTTTCATAACAGGATTTAATCTCCTTTGTGGATCAGCCCGGGGTTTGCAGTTTTCTTGCAGATTAAATCTATGCAAACAAATTGAAGGACTTATTCCTTTAATATTAGCAATTGCCCATCCGAAGGTTTTTTAAAATTTTTTAGAATTTTCATCAACTTTTCTTCTTCTTCCTTTGCTAACTTTGAGGAAATTATAACATGTAAAGTAGAGGAATCTCCTAAAAAGGCATATTTTAAATATTCAGGAAGTAATTTTAACTCAAGTTCTTGAGGTTTTTCAATAGATGGACAAAATGATCTATCTTTGTCTATCGTTTCCAAAATTTCAAAACTTTCTTGAACATAACTTCAATCTTCCTTAAAAAGGTTTACACATTGATCTAATTCCTCTTCTTACTCATGTTCCAAATCTTTTTCTTCAGATTTTTCTTCATAAGTAGTCTTGAAATGACATTCACTTAGATATCTTATAACATCCTAGCATTCATCATATTTACCTTTTGCATGGTATTTCATTGATTTTGAAGTGTTAAAAGTAACAGTTTGATCATTGACGCGCAATGTAAATTCCCCTTTCTGCACAACTATCATTTCTCTTCCTGTGTTATGAAAGGTCTCCCCAACATGATAGGTATCTATTTATCTTCCTTCATATTGAGCACAATGAAATCAACAGGAAAGATAAATTGATCCACTTTCACTCGGACATCTTTTATAACTCCTTTTATAACTCCTTTAGGATAGGTTAGGATAGGTTATTAAACGATCTGCTAACTACTGAGTTACAGTAGTAGGGTTATTTCTCCTAATCTCAATCTTTTAAATATTGATAATGGCATAAGGTTAATGCTTGCACCTAAATCACATAAATCTTTCCCATAAAATATGTCTCCTATTGCACGTGAAATTGTAAAGCTACCAGGATCTTTAAGCTTTTTCAGGAAGTTTCTTCTAAACTATAGCACTGCACTCCTTACTAAGTGCAACAGTCTCATTATCATCAAACTTCCTTTTTCAGTTGAGAATATCCTTCATAAACTTTACATAACTTGGCATTTATTCTAAGGCTTCAACAAATGGAATATTGATTGTAAGCTTCTTAAATATTCTCAGAAATTTTGAAAATTTCTTATCCAACTTCTATTGTTGAAATCTTTGAGGAAATGGAGGTGGTAGTTTTACTAAATCAATTTTTGGCGGAGAAATAGGTCTTTCAGAATCATTCGGAGCGTCCTCTTTTGATTCTTCAATTTCTTCTCTCTCTACTTTAATCTCTTTTTGAACCCTACCTTCCAACTCTCTTCAATTTTGTATTACTATTGATTCCTGGAGGATAAGTATATCTATAATTATTATTCCCTTGGTTGTTCCAGTTTCATAATGGGTTTACTTGGTTGTTCCCCCATTGCTGATTATTACCACCCGAATTGTTATTCCAGTTAAAGTTGGGATGGTTCTTCCAACCTGGGTTATAATAATTAGAATATGGGTCATTCTGCTTATTATATATGATATTAAAAGCCTTTAATGATGTTTGAGAATCTACCATTTGGCCTAATGATTCTCTTCAATCATGAAAATTGGTTAAGAAAAATTCATTCCAAATTGTTCTAACTTCTTTAAAATTGCAGCAACTTGATTTGGTAACATAGTAAATGCATCAGTTTCATGAATATTGGTTACTTTCTTTGGATTCACCCTCTTAGAAGGCCATTAAAAATTATTGGTAGTTATCTCTTCAATTAAAGCATAAGCATCATGAAATGGTTTCGACATCAATGAACCACAAGTAGTGACATCGATAATAGATCTAAGAGAACCAATTAATCCATTATAAAAGTTTGAATTATTAACCAATCTGGTATAGCATGGTGTAGAAACTTTCTTAAGAATTCCTTAAATCTTCATAAATAGATTCCCTTTCAAACTGATTAAAAGATGTAATATTATTTCTAAGCTTCGCAGTTTTTGATGGTGGAAAATATTTAGCAAGGAATCTTTGTGTTAATCACCCTAAGTTCTGATAGATCCAAGTGCTAACAAATTCAACCACATCTTAGCTTTATCCCTCAGTGAGAAAGGAAATAACCTAAGTCTAGCACACAATTCTAGAAAATTGGTAAGATGTAAATTTAGATCTTTAGTTGGTGATCCCCCAAACTGATTATTTGATACCATTTGGATAATAGCAGGTTTAAGCTCAAATAAATTAGCCACTACAGTAGCTTTCTGAATATTACAATGAAGTTCATCTACAGTAGAGTTGGCGTAATCTCTTAAAGGTCTAAATGCTTGATGAATTTTAGCATTTTGATTATATTGGTTTGCCATTTTAGTATTTTTTTGGATTTTTCAAGATTTTTAATTTTTTTGCTTTTTCTGATTTTTCAAATAGTTCTTTCTAATTCAGAATCATAGGGCACTAGCTTTCAGAATCTGAACTATGCATACACTAACATAAAATAAAATAAAATAAAATAAAACATACAAAATAAGATACAATATTTAAAGTTTAAATAAGACTTTCTAAAATTATAAATTTACTTAGTTTTCTTCCCCGGCAACGACACCAAAAACTTGATCCCTATAAACTTAATGCTTATGCATAGTATTACAATAGTTCTGATGATATTTTTCACTTATATTTCCTTATTTTGCAACAAAATCAAAAACTTGATCCCGAAGAAAAATAAGAATTTAAATTTTTAATTTATATATATTTATATTGGGATACTACGCAAATATATACCTTTTTATTAATACTTGAATATCAAACCCACGGGGAAGATTATGCAATATACACTTTTTAGAAAGTTTTTATATTTTTAAAAGGATAATTTCTTAAATTAAAAACAATTTTTTTCAGGAATTTAAAATTAAATATTTTTGGTATTTTTGATATTTTAACGAAACAGTAACAACTTAAAAAGACAACTAAAGTTTTTGTAGAAGAAAAGTACTTAATATGAAAATATCTTTCTTCTTATCATGAATTAGTGTATAGGAATTCTGTTGTGGAATTATGCAAATTTTATTATGCCAAATAGGAGCAATATTATTCTTCACCCTTACTAGAGATGGTATAAAGAACATTGGCTAATTTTAATTTTGAATAGTTTTGAAGACCGGCTAGGCAAGGTAGATACAAGCTCTCACTCTAGAGTTCCTTTCATTCCCTCCACCTGGGGGCTAACATTCTTGTATCAGAACCTAAAACATTAAACCAATTTGGGGGTTTTAACCTGTCACTTTAAAGTCCTCTAACTCTACACCCATCAATGAATATTTTCCTATTTATTTGCACTCAATCATATGAACTACATTCTCATTGATACAACCATAAGATTCTTTCCAATTGTTGACTGAGACAATACTAGCCCGGTTCTTACATGTTCTCACAACAAATTTTAACATCTAGATTGGCCAAATCAAGAAGTAAATGAAGTGCATCGATTTAAATCATCACAACTTCTTCCAACATTAAAGATCAATACTCTCAACAACTTCCATCCAAACTAAATTACTTATCATTTTAAGAAGAAAGATAAAGAAAACTACTCATAATCCATGGAGAAAACAAAACCACACTTTATTTTAAAAGAAGAAATCATTGTCAAACCAATAACAAGTCTCGATTAAAACCAAAATTAGTCTAAAATAAAAAAGATAAAAACTTATCTCAAGTCCTCCACCAAACTCTTGAAGTTTCTTTGAATCTCTTCTCTTTTATAATCACTCAAAAATAGCAAAAAGGATAAAGTAAATAAAAAGTGGTTCCTGAAAATCTCTCTGAACTAACTCCCCAGAGAAGAACTTTCAAAACTTGCCAATATTTTCAGGACTCTTTTGTAAGTCCTCTCTTTTTTGTTTATAGTTTTCCAAGGGGTGCCTTGGGATCTCTTCAAAATGTGTCTTGATTCTATGTATTTGCCCAAGAGATGCATCCTTTCATGAAAATTTTAGTCCATGGTGGTTACAACCACCTATTAAGCCAATGAGTGCCTCAAAAACCCCTTTAAAATTCATGAAAACTAATTTTACTCATCTAGTAACTGTCACTGGCGCTTAAGCATGGGGTCTCGACACATAGGCGCGTCCTTCTCTGTTTAACCGGTGCTTAAGCTTCGGATCTGACGCTTAGGCACCAAAACTCTTTTGCACAATTTTTCACATTTTTACTCCAAATTTGATCCTTTTTCAGTCCTTTAAGCATTTTTTTTCCATTTTTACTTGTATCTGCAAGAAAAACACAAAATAACATTCCATTAATGTGCAATATCTCAAAAATAAGTATAAAAATGTAACTAAAAATACTATATATTTTAGGTGTATCACCTGCCAATTAGCTTGATATATTAGCCTCAAATTTTGATGGTAACTTGGTCTCATCCCCCCTCCCCCTCCTCTCTCTCTTTTGTTACATGAAGACCTTCTAGAGGCCCCAAATCTTAGAGTTGTAACCTCTTCAGTTTATTAAGATAATTTCCCCTTTTTGCTATATATATATATAACAATGGTTTCCCTCTGACTTTTGTGTGCTTTGGTTTGTGAGATCTTTCTTTTTGCTCAGTTTGATTTTGTTCTCTTTCATTTACTTGGAATGCCTGCTGCTTGTATTTTGTTGATGCAGTTTTTTATGGGGGTGGAGGGTCATCTGGTACTCCTTCTGCCTGCATCTTTCAGCAAGTTTTTCTCGATACCTTAAATGTTGGAGAGGATTACACTTTCATTTTAAAACTTGGGGGAAAATGGGAAGGTAGCTATGTTTATCTCTGATGTTGAGTCTACGATTCTAGCTTCTTCTTATTGATTAGCGCTTGTTGAAAATTTTCTGTATGGGCATCCTAAGGTTAAATTGATTTGAAAGGAGTTTGAAATGCTTAAGCTTACGAGTTGGTGGAAAGTTGGGATTTTAGATTGAAGTCATATTTTAATTCAACATGCAAATGATGAGGATTACACCAGGCTTTTTGCTAAGAGGTTTATGTGAATTGATAATCGTGTCATGAAATTTTTAAAATGGTTTGTGAATTTTGATCCTAAGACTGAATTACATGTTATACCAGTTTGGATTAGATTTTTGGGTCTCAAATTACATTTTTTCAACCATGAAATTCTCTTTTCTTTGGTCGCTGCTTATGCCAAACCTTTGAAAATGGACAGTGATACTTTTGCTATCACAAGGCCCTCTAAAGCTCTTATCCTTGTTGAAAGGGACATTACCCAACCATTTTGTAATGAAATTTGGAATTGCTCTCAACATCAAGGTTATTGGCAACAAGAGGAAATTGAACTTCACTCTCCATATCGTACTCATTGCTCAATGTTTGGCCACCCCACATCTCTCTGTTATGATTAAACCCTCACCTTAAAGCTAACACTGGTCGTCAACCTATTACTCGTCCTGAAATCCATGATCCTACTACTCACCATGGCACACCTACTACTGTTGATGTCGATAAAGAGTTTAGTTCTCCTATGTAAAATGTTGTTTTGTTTAAAGAACATTATGTTCCCACTACCTTTAATGATGAATATGCTCAACAAACTTTGTTTGAAGGGAAGATTGATATTACTGTTTTAAATAATCATGTCACCGACCTTACCTCTATGCCTATTGAAAATTCTATTTCTCCTACTCATAACAACACCTCCCCATAAATAGATATTACTTTGGAGACTCATATGCAGCTTGATGAAAGAAATTCTCTTCCATCCACCTCAAAAGATGTCACAAATGCCCCCACTACAAGTTGCTTCTAATGCATTGGAAAATGAATGGTAAGTTCAAAGACACACTAGAAAGAAAGCTAAAAGAAATAATGAACTCTCTCAGCTTAATGCAAGTAACATGCTTAATGCAAGTAACAGCAAGTAACATTATACAAGAAGGTATTTACTATTCTCATGAAGTTAGGCAACCCTTCTAAATCCTCTAGAAGCTTTGGCTTAAGACATCATGTTTAACATTATGATTTAGAATAATATATGAGTGGCTGACCCTTCCTCCCTTAATAGACTCAAGCATCTTTGTAGGGACCATAAAATCTACATTTTGGTTATTTTGGAGCCTCTTGTGCACGTTAATAAAAACAAAATGATGCAGAAATTCAGAAGCTATCAGACTTTTTGCAATAAGAATAACAAAATTTGGATTATTTGGAAGCATACTGTTACATTATCTATTGTGGATGATGAGGAGCAATTTGTTTTAACTCGTTTTAACTCATTTTAATAACTCATTTTAAAATGAAAGACTTTCATGGGTGGGGAACTTTTGTTTATGTCAGATCACTTTTGCAAGATAAATATTTGTTGCAGCAGAAATTAGATCTTATGAGTGATACTATCAAGGATAATTGGTTAGCGAGTGGTAATTTCAACATGGTTATGATGCTTACTGAGAAGAAAGGGGGTGGTAGATGTGACAATACCCTCATAAATCTTTTTTTGTAACTCAATTACAGGGGCTGGTTTTTTTTACCTGGGTTATTTTGGGTCACTCTTTATATGGAGAAGAGGTTTTCTTTTCTAAAGGCTTGATCGTTTCTTGAGGAACTTTTGTTTCTTAAACTACTATCCAATCATTCGGGTCCAACACTTAAGTTATGCATCTTCTGATCATAACCCCATCTTACTCACTTTAGCTTTTAATGTCAAACCTACTATTTCCAGATTTAAATTTATTAATATTTTGACTTCTCATGATACTTTTTTTAGTATTTTTAAACAGGCTTGAAAATTTCATGGTGTTGGGACACCCTTGTTTATCATATGGCAAATGCATAAAAAACTAGCTGCTCATCTCAAAAAATGGAATCATCAGGTTTTTGGTAATGTGCATAACAAAGTGTTGGAAGCCTAACAAAGGGTGGATAAGTTAGAGGCTCTTGATATTGGCTCACCTACTTTAGTGGAAGTTGTGGCCCAAGCTCATCTATTTTTATTAGATGGAATTACTCTGGAAGAAAGCATCCTCCAACAAAAAGTAAAATGATATTTCCTTTATTGCTAGTGATAGAAATACAAATTATTTTCATGCTACTTTAAATCATAGAGGGAATATTAATAATATTATGAAGATTAAAAATGCTAATGGTTACACTTTAACTAATATGGAGGATATTGGTGAAAGTGTGGTGCTTTACTCTACTCAGCTTTTTCAGTCTACTTTATAGGTTTCCTCTATTGATTCAAAGATATTTGTTGATGAATGCAATTACATCAACAATATCTCCTTAACTCAAGCTCCTGATGAAAATGAAATTATCTCTGCTTTTAAATCCATCTATCTAAACAAGACCCCTGACCTATATTGTTTCTCCTCACCATTCTATGTGCACTGTTGGGACATCATCAAGAAAGAGGTCATCCTTGCTATTCAAAGTTTCTTTCTTGGGGATAACCCAAGTAAGTATTTTAGCTCTGCCTTGATTATGCTCATCCGCAAAGGTAATGATAAGATTACTTGGGACAATTTTCATCCTATTTATCTTAGCATGGTTATATCTAAAGTCTTGAGTAAGCTGATTGTGAATAGGCTACAACCACATCTCCCAAAAATTATCTCTCCAAATCAATCTGCTTTCATTAAAGGCAAAGAGATTACTGATAACATCCTTTTGACACAGGAAATGATTGAAGATTTGGATAAAAAAGTGTAGAGGGGGTAATATGGTTTTTAAACTTGATATCAAAAAGGCTTTTGATACCATTAACTGGGATTTCATTCTTAATATTTGGCAGGCTAAAGGTTTTCATCATGATTTCTGCTTACTTATCAAACAATGGTTAGAAAATAACCATTACATTGTATTTGTTAATGGTAAATCTCATGGTTTCTTATCTGCATATGGAGGCATTAAACAGGGAGATCCTTTTTCTCCTACCATTTTCATAATTACTTTTGATTACCTTTCCTGACTTGTTAATAAATTTCATATACAATATCCTCACATCCAATATTCTCATAAATCTAAAATCATGGTTAGTCAGCTTGCATATGCTGATGATGCGATACTATTCTCTAATGCCAGTAAGTCTACTGTAAAAGATACTATGCATCTTTTGACTAATTTTCAGAGTACGTCTAGCTTATTTTTCAATTTGGCCAAATATTCTTTATATTTTTGGAAAATTGTACATCAGAATGTTGAAAGTTAGGCTTCCACCTTCACTGGATGTAAACTTGAAAAATTTCCCATTAAATATCCTGGTGTGAATATTCTTTGAGGGACGACAAAGCAAATTCAAATGGATGAGGTTGTAGACAAAATCAAATCCAAAATCAACGATTGGAGAAACACTTTTTTTATCCAATGGTGATAGACTTAAATTGTTGAAAAGTATGTTGTTTAGTTTACCTCTATATGTTATGCATGTTCTTAAAACTAAGAAGAGCACCCAAAAACACTTGAAGTGCATTTTAACAAATTTCATTGGAGAGGTGCTCGGTCCAGCAAAATTTGGGCTAACTGGAAAAAGATTAGTAAACTTATCTCTTCTAAGGGACTTAGCTTTAAAACCTTTCAATAAATAATTAATATAAACATGTGTAAGCTCTGGTTTAAATTTTGGGCTGGGAATTCTTTATAGGCTCTATTTATGTATCACAAATATTTCACTGTTATACACCCCTCCACTGTTACATGAAAGGTTGGCGACTCTAAACACTGGAAGGCTATTATACAAGGTATAAATGTGGCTTCTCATTTCATTTTTTGGGATGTGGGTAATGGAAATATCTCTTTCTGGCATGATCATTAGGGAACATCAAATTTCACAACCTCTTCTCACTCACTATCTGACACGACTTACTTATCTCTAATTGTTGAACAAATGGCAATTAGAATTTAACTAAACTAGTTTTATTGGTTGGGGAGGAAGCTCCCACTATTGCTAATATTTCTTTAAATGTCCATAGAAAGGATGTCCCTATGTGGAAATTTCAATCCTCAACTTCTATTACTAAAATGCTTTATTCCTAAATACATAAATTTCCGCACTGGATGTGGAGTTCATATATATGGCATTAATATATTTCTCCTTCCATCTCTTTCTTTTTATGGAGATATTTTCATACTATTTTGTCACTTGATGATATTTTTAAGATGAAAGGCTTTAAACTTGCATCCTTTTGTTATATTTGCAAAAGGGATGTTGAATCTTCTTATCATCTGTTTTATGCATGCCCCTTTGCTAAAGAAGTTTGGGAGAAATTTGGGAGCTCTTTTGGTATCTGTTGGCCCTCAATTTTGAAATTGGAAAACCTGCTTGCTATTTGGAAGGAAATAAGTTATATTCATAATAAATTTCACTATTTCCCTGTAATAGTTTTTTAGTTTATTTGGTTGGCCAGAAATAGCTATAAATTTGACGCTTCTCTCCCCACTCCCACTACCACTGTCTCACTCATGTTGGCCAACTATCACAAAGCTATGAGAGCTTTAAATACATCTAGAACTCTTCTTATGCTTGGAAGAGGTAGAAGACCAACTTTGATTAGTTGGAGCTCACCCTCTAAAGGTTGGATAATGCTGATATTGATGGTAGTTTCACTCCTAATGTTGTTGGTGTGGGTGGCTTGGTTCATGATAATACTGCGAGGTGCCTTGTTTTCTTTGCCTCCCTGTGGATTGCCTTATCACCTCTTGAGGTTGAGGCCTGGGCTGTTTTTTAGTTCTATAGGTTTCAGTTTCTTTTCAGTTCCAAATTGTGGTGTTGGAATCAGATTCACAATGGCTGTTTAACATTCTAACATGAAGGACAAAGCCTGTTTGGTATCTCATTAGCTTGTTGAAGCATATAATGGCTCTTATAGATAGTAATCATCTTATCATGCAGTAAAACTTCATTCATAGGGAAGGGAATGCTCCTGCGGACTGATTATCCAACAAGGGGCTTGCTGGTTTTTTTATTGGTGATACCCCCCCTTCTTTTCTTTACACTCTTATTCACAGTGATTTGTTAGATGCCCCTTTTATTAAACCCTAGCTTTACCTGCTCTTTTACAATGCATTATTATTTGAGAAATCAATGTGGTGAGCTTACTTTGTATCACCATTTCTGTTTAAATATTATGTGGCCCTAGAATTGGGGTCCTGATTGGGTGCTTGGCTGCCTTTGGGAGTTATATGATGCCTCCCATGATTTGTTTTCTTGTCTCTACTACCATCTGTATTGGGAATTTGATGTTTTCATCCCTCATAATAGCATTCTGCACTTGACTGCTATACTTTTTAGTTGCACCAATCTGGCTCAGCTTATTGTGCTGCTTTTTCTACTCCATGTTCTTTGTCTCAAGCAGGACAAGGGTTTTACTTATTATTGGAGTATTAGTTTGGATATTACTATTTTGGTTTATATTTCATTGGACAACTTTCTTTTTCCTTACTGCTCGATGCTTTGTTTGCTGTTGGGTTGTTTTTACTCCTTTGCCAAACTGGTAATTTTGGTGATTTAATCGGATGATGTACTATGTTGCATTGTTTTTTGTTCCCTGTTGGAGGATAGACTACTTTTTTTCTTCAAGCATACAATTCTTTAGTGCACTCAAGTTTTTTGTAGCAATGATGTTTAGATTAGGGACTATTACCCTACATTCACCGTTGGTGTTCTGGATTCCTACAAGCTCTTTAGATGCAATATGGTTTTATGGTTACTGATACATCTTGGCATATGGCTCTCTCATGCCCTGTTTTGTGGACCGATTGGTTCTCTCAGATTATTCTACGACTGCACTAGCTCCTTGGAAATTTTTGAGAGTATACGTTTTGTGTTTGGTACACTTGGACATGTTGGGGTATACGTTTTGTGTTTGGTATACTTTATCGTTGTTGGGGTATTTTTATTTTTCTATCCTTTTTTTAGTGGAGTTGTATGTGGATGAGGATCCCTCTTTTGAGTGAGTATTGTATTTTTTTTTATTCTAGTTTGGGGATCATCTCCCAACCCAACCTTTTGTACTCCATTTTTTGTGATTAACATGTAGGGAGACACATAATGCTCCTTTTATTATTATTATTATTATTATTATTATTAATTTGCTTGTTTTGTTGTTTATCTTTAATAATTTATGAGTAGTACGGGATATGAAGAATTAGTGCTTGTTTTGTTGTTTATCTTTAATAATTTATGAGTAGTACGGGATATGAAGAATTAGTGTCTTACGATTATGAGTTTGAGTGAACTATTAGAAAAATTAGAAAACAAAAACAAATTCACAAATTCTAAGAAATGAAAAATACTTTACATAATAATTTAGAAAATCAAATTGATGAAAATGTATAAAAACCAATAAGAGATTATGCTAACCCTATGGTAGACGAAACTCATCGTAGTATACAAATTCCTGCCATATAAGCCAACACATTTGAATTAAAACATGTTATCATTCAAATGGTATAGAATAACCAGTTTGGGGGAACTCCATTTGAAGATCCTAACTTATCTCTTATAAGTTTTTTAGAACTTTGTACGACATTTTTGTATAATGGTGTCTCTAGCGATGTTGTTAGACTTAGAATTTTTCATTTTTGCTTAAGGGATAAGACTAAAATGTGGTTAAACTCATTAGGACCTGGATCTATTAGAACTTGGAGTGACCTAGCACATAAATTTTTGGCTAACTATTTTTCACCATTAAAGACTGTTAAGCTTAGAAATGATATTACATTTTTTTATCAGTTTGAAGAGGATTTAATATACGAGGCTTGAGAACACTTTAAAGAACTTATTAAGAAGTGTCCACATCATTCTTTGCTCGACTAGTTAAAAATTCAAACATTTTATAATGGGTTAGTTGGACCTCTTAGATTTATTATCAATGTTGTTGTTGTTGGTTCATTAATGACAAAACCTATTAATGAAGCATATTCTTTAATTGAAGAAATGACTACTATTAATTTTCAATGACCTTCTATAAGAGTAAATCCTAAATGAATAGCTAGTGTTCATGATTATGATGTTATTTTGATGTTAGCATCTCAAGTGGCTGCAATATTAAGAAAAATAGATTAATTTGGAATAAATTTATCTCAAACATCTCCAGTAATTAAAGAAAATTCATTAGGGCAAATGGTTGATTTTTTAACATTCCTACATTCGAAACTTTAAATGTAATTAACAATTAACCTAATAACCTTTATTATAAATATTACAACCCATGTTGGAAAAATCACACTAACTTTGATTGGCATAATAATTCTGGTGGTGCTAACCAGCAATGGGGGAATAATTGAGCAAAACCCATTGGGAAACTGGAACAACCAGGGGAGTACTAACTATAGAACAACTTATCCTCTAGGAAAACATTAACTAACAATTTAAGGAGAAGAATTTATACATAGAAAAAGTAGTGTTACATATGAGTAATCAATTACAAAGTCAAGGAGCCACAATTATAAATGTTGAGAATCAATTGTTACAAATTGCTAACACACTTAGAGTAGGCCTTAGAGAATTCTTCCTAGTAATACAAAAATTAATTTTAAAGACTAGAACAAAGAGCATGTTAAAGCTGTTCAACTAAGAAGGGGAAGAGAATTATAGATGAGAGTTCAAAAAGAGATTGAAGTTGAGAAAGAGAGAAGAGAAATTGAAAAGTCTAGAAATTGAAAAAATTGAAAAGTCTGATGAAGATATTCCTCAAGACTTACAAAAACTTATTTATCCAATGAAGATCGATTTAGAATGACCACGACCTCCATTTTCTCAGACACTTTGACAACAGAAGCTGGATAAATATTTTTCAAAGTTTTTAAAAAATATTCAAGAAGTTAACTATTAATATAACATTTGCTAAAGCCTTGGAACAGATGCAAACTTATGTGAAGTTTATAAAGGATATTCTTAACAAGAAAAGAAAGTTTATAGAAAATGAGATTGTTTCCCTTAGTGAAAATTATAGCGCGATAATTCAGAAAAATTTTCCTCAAAAACTTAAAGATCTTGGTAGTTTTTCTATTCCATGTTCAATAGGAGATAAATTTTATGGAAAAGCTCTATATGATTTAGTGGCTAGCATTAACCTTATGCCTCTATTTATTTCCTTAAGCCTCTATATATTTTTTGAAGGTTAGGCTTATGAGATATTTTTGTCATGTATGTACCACTTAAGTTAGTTGATCGATCGATCACTTACCCGAAGGCAATTATAGAAGATGTGTTAGCAAAAGAGAATAAATTTATCTTTCCTGTTGATTTAGTTGTATTAAATATGAAGAAAGATAAATAAATTTCAATTATTTTAGGGAGACCTTTTCTTGCTACTAGAAGAGCAATAATAGATGTGCAAAGAGGTGAATTAACAATGAGAGTCAATGATCAGGAAATTACATTTAATATATCAAAATCAATGAAATAACCAACAAAAGGAAGAGATGATGAATGTTTCAAAGTGGAACTTATCAATCATTTAAGTAAAAGCTATTTCATGGAAAATTATGAAAATAAAATGGAACAACAAGAACTAGAGTACGAAGAAGATATTATTCTGAAAGATAAAATAATTAAAAAGATTAATGAGGATACAAATTATGTTCAAGAAAATTTTAAGTTGTTGGACACTAATGAAAATAGTAAATCTTCCAGTCCTTCAAATGAAAAACCTCCTGAACTAGATATGAAAGTTCTACCTATGTATTTAAAGTATGCTTTTCTAGGTAATTCATCTACATTACCTATTATAATATCCTCAGACTTAACTGAAGTACAAAGAAAAAATTAATGGAAACTTTAAAAAATTATTCAAAAGCTTTTCGATGGATGATAGCTGACGTTAAAGATATTAGTCCTTCCATTTGTTGCACCAAATTTTGATGTAAGAGAATAATAAGCCAAGAGGTGATCCTCAAAGGAGACTGAACCCAGTAATGAAAGAAGTTTTACAGAAAGAAATTATAAAGTGGTTAGATGATGAAATTATTTATCCTATCTCGGGAAGTGCTTGGGTTAGTCCAATCCACTGTGTTCCTATAAATGAGGAGCGACTGTATCTGTTAATGATAGGAATTAATTAATTCCAACTTAACAAGTCACTGGGTGGCAAATCTGAATTAATTATAGAAGATTAAATCTTGTTGCAAGGAAAGATCACTTACTCTACCCTTTCCAGATCAAATGTTAGAAAAGCTAGCGGGGCATAGATATTTCTACTTTTTTGGATGGATGTACCGATTATCACCAAATTCTTATCGCTATGTGACTAGGTTGATTAATTCTAGACTAGTAAAGGTTGGTTTTGTGAATTAGTCTTTTAAGTTGGTAATTCTAAGTTGAAGTGAATCTTTTAGACAATCTTTTTCTCAATTTAGCTTTTTGCATACCAATAGACATATCTTTTGTTCCTTCCTTCAGAGCCAGTCTTCTTGATTTAGTAAATCGGCCCCAAAGAGCTGACACCTTAACTGAGTAAAATTAAGATAAAGGTTATTTATGTTTATGTAACTGATTGCTAGAGTCGTTCATTGCCTACCTTTGAGTTGGAACGTTGTACTTAGGGTTGGAGTGGACTAATTCACTTAATGCAGTGGGGCTAGGATATGTTGATGGATTTTCAGGTCCAATCAATGCTACGTTGTAGACTTATAAATCTTGGGCAAGTCATCAAGCACCTGTCTAAATTGTGTAGTTTTTTCAATGCCTTCATGTTGTTTTCCCTTTCCTCTAGATTATGGCTTGTTAATCGACAAGAGTTTGGTTATGTAATTCAAATGATGGTTGAGTAAATATAGAAAATAGCTAGTATTCTTTTAATACTATCATTGGAATCCTTGTGGATAAGGCAGTTAAATTTGGTTTGGCCTTCACCATTCTATTCCACAGATCTGACCGAAGGATCTATATGAATTGGAGTATGCCTCTGTGGCTCCATCACAATAGAGAGGTTCATTAACTTAATTAGCATGTTGCGGCTGCTGATGTGGGTTAATGAGTTGAGTGAAGTAAATCTGAGTTAGGATAAAGTTGTTAGCTCAGTATGGCTCAATGGAAGACCAAAGTATTCTTTGTCCTTCGTTATGTTCATTGGTTTTGTTAAGTAAACTGACCTCAACAATAATTGGTGCCTTGGCTCTATCAATCTAGTATTCAACCTAATATGGCCATTGCACCCTAGTAAGGATTATTAAACCCATCTAGTATGTATTAGGTGGAATGGGTTGGCTGTCACTATTCAAAGTTTTTGGTTCGGTGTTTTTTGTTGTATTTCTAGGTACAACGGAGTAGTACATTGACTAATTGAACTAAGTTTGATGCAAATAATATTTTTGCTAAAAATATTTATTAATCATAGTCATCAAAAACCTAAAAAAAACTAAAACAAGTCAAAACAAACAAACAACAAAACAAACTTAACAATTCCTTTTGGGTTCATTAGCCTCAATCTCCACAAATGATTTGATAATTCAATCTCTTGACTCTGCAAACCCAGTATAGTATGTGCAGCTCTCTGGTATAGTCCTTGCACACCGGGAAAAAACCTTAGAATCCATTGCCTAGAGGACCACTTCTAAGTTATGTGTTAGCACTTACGGTAGGTAGTAATTGAGCTATCCACATTAGAGTTTGTTTGAGGGAGTGGCTGGAGAGCTTTACGACACCCTACTACCAAAATTTACAGTTTGGGGGTATGGAAGAGGAGCTTCGCGACCACCGCATCAGAGATTTTTACAAAAAATCGTGTCCCGCGTTCCACGATTCTGTTTTTACCAATTGCCCCTTCGATCAAAGGTTTGATCATTCAGGTTGTTACCCGAAAGCAAGCTCTGCTCCTTCCCCTTCCTTATCTCGCGTCCGTTGGTTGGTATCTCTATAACGTTCATTCATTCTTCTTCTCTCCTGTTTGTTCAGCTTCTCTGACAGTTTGACTCGTTCTTTCTCACCTTCCATAAATCACCGATAGCAGACACAGAACACCCAGAATCAAGATTGCCTGTAGTAATTGCTGCAATAGTGGCACAGATGATTCAGGTTTCTTCACCTCCCTTATTCTTCTCATCTACGGTAGCAGCGAGCCCCAACACTTCTTCCCACGACCCGATAGCGATTGTTTTCGATCTGAGCGATGAGAGTGTCGATGTCGTGAAGTGGACGGTCTAAAACTACCTCTGCCCAGAAGACACTGTTATCCTTCTCCATGTCCACCGCACTTCCATTCCTCTTCTCTGACATTAAAATAAAAAGCTAAATGGTTTGAACAACTGCTAAATTTTAGTTTTGTTAGAAAATTGTCATTAACACACCCCTAACTCATAAGAATATTGCATCTTCAACCTTATGTCATTATTATCTCATGTAGTCTGTACTTGTTTTGGAACTAAAGCTTATGATTCATTAGTAATGGCTGCTTCTGGTACAAAGATTATGAATGAGGTGTTCTTGAAATGAAATGCGTATCCTATCTCATAAATTATTATGCTCTATGCTTTTCCTGATATCAATCCTTTTGTAGTCTCAACATTACAGGAAGAGTTGTGCATTGAGTGCAACCTTGTATTATTGCTAAGCATTGGGTTATTTTCTTTTACACATAATAAATTTGAGATTGCACCTCTGATGATTTTTAATAAAATTCTCATAGATAAGATTAATGTGCATCACTATTAAGAATTTCTTGTTTTGGGCTGAAGTTTCAATTTCTATTCTTCTATTCTTTTCATCTATTCTTTTCATTTGGAGCAATTACTGAAGATATGCACTAGTTACATCCTTTAAAATTTATTGGTCCCAAACACCTATCATGAACCATAATCTTGGTATATGCATGAAAATGTTTATTTCACTTCTAAGAAGTCAGCTGCAGTGATATTTTTGATATGCTGTCAAAATTTTGAGTGGTATACATATGTACATATGAAATTCTAAGTTTCATGTAAATATTCAAGTACTGTGTTTTATGCAAAAAAAATCCCATCTGATTGAAATTAAACCAAAGCAATCAAAAAAGCCAACGATAATACACATTCACATTTCTTTTCCACAAATTGTGAGGTTGGTATTGTTTTATGAATTTTTATTTTACATTTAGTGTGAAGATAGTGTTGCTTTATGAATTTACATGTTTGTTATCTTTTTTTTTTTTCAGAGCATTCCTCCTTCAGGAGAAGCTACCGTTCTAGTAGCTCATTTCCCTTCGAGTGAAGCTGCTGGTCAGAATACAGATTTGGAAGAACCAGCTACGGCGAGAACATTGCTTTCATCGGGGTCACCAAAATTTCAATTAGCAAAGGATTAAAAAAGTATCTTTTAGTGGTCATTCTAGTCTCAAATTATATAAATTATGTAATTTACATTAAATGTAGATATGCACTAATGATCTTTAGACCGCTCACAGAAACCACTTAATAAAATAATATCTTCATTTTCCCTCTACAGTATCTACCTGCTGTTAAGAGACCATCTTCTTGCTATTTGCTACATTTCAACACTCTCTCTTTCCTTAAGGTCTCATTTGGTTGTTCGCATTTTGTAATTATGTTAAAAACAAATGAAAATTATTAAATTATTCATTTTGTTGGATGTAGTTATAGGGCAACATTAATTTAAATTGCGCAAATCTTCTCAATTTTTTATCAAAACTGATAATCTTCTCAAATTGCACAAATCTTCTTAAATTTCTACTTCTAAAGTTTCAAATATGTGGGCGTCAGTTCTGTTTTAAACAACTTTAATAAATAGAGACAGAATTGTCATTTTTTCTGAAACAACTACTCCACAGTTGTTTCACACTGGTGCCCCAAAAAAACAATCAGATTCCCCGCAGCAGCTTCCTAGGGCAGCGCAACTGCAAATGCACCATACAAAGCCTTAATGTAACATCCTGACTTGTTGTTAGAATAGATCTCATTATCTATTCTAGCCAAGTCATCCTGCGCACTACTCAGATTAAGAATAAGTTCCTATATTCTTTTTTAACTTATGTGTCCATGAATGTCTTTCAAAAATGAGAATATTTTAGTTTCTTAATTAGGATTTCACTATTTTTACTTACTACTTCGTAATTCAAGTGCTAAAATTCATTTCAAAGAGAGTGAGTGGATAATTTTAGCTCAAAAGATTTAAAATTTGATTATTGTTCATCCGAACAGTACTTAGTATTTCAAATAGATGTTGTTTTCAATTTAAGAATTCAATCATTCATTGATCGAAGTAGTTGATGCTATATTATAAAAAGAGTAATGGTTCTCCTATGATTTCATCAAACCTCAACATCTCTATTCAATCTTTGAATTATTTGATCTGTCTTGATTAACTGCAAGTTTTGGGGGAACAACTACAAGTAATGTCTATTTTTTCGGTAATATAATTTCATTTCAATGATTAACAAATATTTGATGTATAAAATCGATGCCTTTGATTTCAAAGGTAAAAGTTTAATAAAAAAGTTGAACAGAAGATGAGAATGAGAAAAAAATTATCTATTGAATTCAGATGACTTGCAAAAATATTTGCAGCAATATAGTATATATATGTATATAT
>NW_018250873.1:69339-103107 GCF_001263595.1 Phalaenopsis equestris
TATATATATATATATATAGATATATAGATATATCTCAAATTAAAACAAAGCATATTCAAGCCTCTTACTAAATTCATCAATACACGTTTGTTAAAGAGACGATAGATATTTAAAATGGACACAATCAATAATGAGAGTGATAAAAATTAGTTTGTATCACAAACCAATCTATTTAAATGCCTTCCTGAATTTTAGCTTTTCATTGACATATGTATATTTATTTGAAGCATTTAAGTTTCAATTACAATTACAAGATTATAATTTTCTTTGAGGATGAGAAACTATAACATTAATTTACAATATACATTTTACAATATAGTAATGATAGTTGACTGTAGAAATTGTACATATAAAAATTTTGATCCTAGACATATAATGAATGAATTATGTGATGGTGTATGTAAATAATTATATATATAAATATAAAAAATTAAATATTAGCTATATAAATACCTAAAAATAATTTAATATATCAAATATGGATTATTTTTCACTGTCAAAAAACGGGCCGGGAATATAAATGTAATGCCCCTGCACTCATGGTCAGGGAGGCCCGTGAGCATTCTAAAAGGGGGACGGCGAGAACTGAGGCAGATCAACAAGGTACAGAGTAGATATGGCGGGTGGCATGGGAGTAAACAAAAACAAGTTCATAGAGGATTGGAATCACGCTCGGGAGAACCTTGAGTTGACCTTTCGTTGGACTCGCCGCAACCTAGCGATCGCTGGATTATTCGGCTTAGCCGTTCCAATCCTCATTTACAAGGGCATCGTTAATGAATTTGTAAGATCTCTTGGAATCTAGTTTTTTTCTGCTCTGATATTTCCTTATGATGGTCTGAAAGCCCTAATCTCGAATTGCTTCTTTTTTTGTCTTTCACAGCACATGCAAGATGAGGACTGGGGAAGGCCACCGAGGAAGTTCCTGTGAGAAGATTTCATCGGATGATGATTTTCCATTTGCTTCTTTTGGAATAATGGTAATGTTGACTTTGGCGGAAATGTCGTCGTTTAATGGCATGATAAGAAAGATATTGAAACTTGTTGGGTATTGGTAGCTTCTTTTCTCCATTCAAATGTTGCTTTTGACAAGGAACGTGTGAATGAGACTCTTTTAACTGATGATAAAACCATGCTGCTTTAAATCATATTCATATATTCCCAAAAAAAAAAAAAAAATCATATTCATGTTACGTCAGTCATTAGTCTTATTGGTGTAACTTAGTTTTACATCATATGCAGATTGCCAAAATTACAGCATCATTCTTATCAGCAATTATAACATAACATAAATGAGGGGTTAATTGTATGTTTGTCACGTGATTAAGCGGAAGAGCTTAATGTGTATGTGTAATTACAATAAAGGTCAGAATCAGCAGCGATTGTAGGCAAGATTTTGACAAGTTGCTGGTGAAGTCATAGTTTTTTATCCATGTTATTTGCATACGATCCTTCTTTGAGTTAGCAAGGATTCAGGAGCCTGTTATTTAACTATGCTCTAGAAATGCTTAGATATTCTCCGATTACATGTAACTAAGCTAAAGTGGAGTAATCCGAGTGCCAACTTCATAGATCTTTGTTGCGAATTTTAAATTTTCAATATTAGGTGAGTAGCCTTTCCCCATTTGTCCTGAATGCAGGGTCCTTATCATTGTTATCTTTTTGTTGATGTGCTAACACTTTAAACATGTTTTGTAGTGATGATTAGTGCCATTCTTTTGTAAATTTGTATAACCCTCGTGTGTGTACGATGAAACATACCTTTGGGAAGTGTTTAAAGTGAGAGCATGAAAGAAAACATTTGAAAGCATAGAGTTTATGCTTCTTAAATTTAAATGTAGTTCAGTTCTGTTGTATTTTGTATGTTTAAAAGATTTAGCCATCTATTAAATAAAGTTTAAGAAATTTGAAAAACTCTAAATACATTAAAACAAATATTGCCATTAATTATACATTATACATATAAAGAATTAGTTTGATAATTCTATGGCGTTGGGTTATTTTTATACATCACATCCACCATGGGTTTGACACCAAATTATTATCTTACTGAGGGTATGAGATAAATGAGTATTCATGTGAAATGAATTAATTAGATCATTCGTTCAGTAAATTATTACACTGAGATATGATAAACATTTATCTTTTCTATGACTATAAATCATTAAAAATCTTGGAAAGTTGAGTGAATTGGTTTTTTTCTAATCTTGGTTTTGTAATTGTATGTTCTGAAGAAATGAACTAAGAAAAGAAAATAGAATAAGGAGGAAAATTTTATTCAATGGCAATTGGTGAAGTGGGCACCTAAGTTGACAAAGGTATGATAGTTTGATTATTCTTCTGGCATAATGTGGTGTTAGCTTTTGAACATTCCAAGAGAATGAGAAAAGCTTAGAAAAGCTTAAGCGTCAAGCCTAAAGCTCCCAAACTGTTTGGTAGAACATTGCTTTGAAGCATGAAAAAATGAGTTAGGGCTCGTTTATTAGAACAATGGTTGCATTTTCTATATTTCTCGATGTTCAAACTAGTTAAATAGAGCTCTATTTCCTTTACGAGATGTTTCTTGTAAGAACTATGTTATAAAATTCTTTAATGTAGTAGTCTATGCCTGTGGAGTATAAGTTGTTTGTAGATTTAATAGCCCACAATGTTTTATGACGATATAGTTCCTGATGAGAATTACTTCAGAATCATTCAATTCCTTTTCTTAATACATTTTTCACCCCATAGTATCTGTACTTTTTTCTTTGATACATAAAAAAAAAAAGTTTTGCGTGGTTGCATCTGGTTTCAAAACACTTCAGCTTTCTACCTTTGTAAATAATTTTTTTGTTTATGTTTTTTCCATAGGCAGGTGTTTTAAATGTCTTGAAAACATAGCATCATCATACAATTATTAGGTTTCAGAACTGCTATCATAGGATTGTCTATTCCTGTAGAGCATATGAATTTAATGGGCCTAATAACAAAACTTTTGTCATGGTCTAGTACAGTTTGTAACTTTTTTTTGGAGCAATGAATCCTCATAAGAACAATTTTTTTTTCTATGCAATAAAAGAAAATGCTTGGTTGCATCTGATTGTAAAACATTTTTTTCAACTTTCCGTCGTTGAATCTTTCTATTAGGGTACATTTGCTTTATCCTAGTTTCCTGCCTTAGAATGTTGAATAGAAATTATGATCTGGTTGAAGCTTGATACTTTTGCAACTTTTAGCTTCATAATACTTTACCTGAAGAGTAATTTTTTTCAATATCTGTGTGAATTCTCTCTCCTAGTTCATTGCAATGCTGGCCTGGAAAGTTTATGAAGTTTATTAAAACCTATTTATAATAGAGAACATACCAAACAAATTTTACCTTACAGAAATTTAGGGCCTGTTTGGCTAGCGGAACAACTGTGGGGCGTTTTCAAAATGCCAAAATTAGTGTTTGTTTTCTGTCTTCGCTACTTGCTGGATAAGCTGGTTTCCTTTTGTATTAGATGCTGCTCGAGGGTTCGACCCCGCATCCCGCATTTGGAGAAAATTATTTACGGCCCTGCCCTACCCGAGGTCGTGCATCCGATATTATTCACGGTATTATTCGTACGATTGCGCTTTCGGTGTTATTCGCGGTATTATTTGTGCGGTCGTGCATATGATGTTATTCGCAGTGCTATTCAAGGTGGTATTCACAGTATTATTCGTGCTGCCGCACGTCTGTTGATTCCCATTGTTATTCCCGGTATTATTTGTGGTAGTTTTCAGGTGTTATTCGCAGTATTATTCGCGTCTTTTGCCAGTCATTGATTCGCGGTGTTTAGTGATGTTATTTACTATTGTGTTCAGGTGTTATCGCGGTGTTATTCGCAGCATTTTTCGTGTCTTTTGCCAGTCGTTGACTTGCGGTGTTTTGCGGTATTTTTTGCGGCAGTATTCAGGTGATATTGCAGTATTAAATTAGTAAATATTAAATATTGACTTATAAACATACTTAAAATATATAATATTAAGTATTTAATAATGTAGTTTTAGTACATTAATATATAACTAAATTTATTTAATATTGTGTTAATTTATACATAATTGTTTATATTAAAATATATATATATATTTTATAATTAGTGTTTTTTATTTTTACTATGTTAACTTAAACAAAATTAAAATTATACATCGTTAAATATAATTTATAAATAAAGTATTTCAATATAATACTCTAATAGTTACAAATATATAGTTAAAACTATTGTATATTTATTTGAAAATTATTTAATAAACATTAACTAAATTATATAATAGGTTTATGTATTAATTTAGTATAATAAATACATTTAACTAAAATTTATTATAATACTGTTAACTAAATAATATTCAAAATATAGTTAAATTATATCTTAAAATAAATTAAATTTAAGATATATTTATAGTATAAAATACACTTAATTATAATAATACATATATAATATTAATATTTTAATATTTATAATTAATGAAACACATATGTAATATACAATAAAATTTAATAAATATTGTTATTACATTATTAATAATACCAATATTAAATAACTATTTAGTATTAAATGTATAAATAAACATAATAGTTATATTATAATTGTATTTATAATTTTACTAAACTATTGAATTATAAAATAGTTTAAAATTTATATATATAAATATTTTGTCTATTATTAATATTAAGTTTAAAATTGTACTATTATAACAAATATTGATTGCACTAAAAAATGAATAACAAATAATAGCAGATTTATTATTGCTATGACAATTCTGTCGTAAACAACATTGCTTCACAAGGGTAAAATGATAGTTTATCCAGAAATAACTGCAAATCAGCGTTTCCAAACGCATAAACCAATTAGACAGCCAGCTTCTCCAGATCAGCTGCTGATTAACAACTTATCTGAATCAGCTGTTTCTCAGCAGATTATCAATAATCTGCACCTGCCCTAAACAGACCCTTAGGAGGTTGACCATAAAACCTGAAATAAGGCAAAGCTGGCTTTTAACATATGGATACCAAGGAAAAAAAAGCAGGCCTCATGTTATGAAAAGTGCAACCAAATATGTGAATTCCATTCCTCAAAAATATTTTCCATAGGAAGTAAATCGTACTAAATATTCAAAAAACATTGGGTGGTATTAAGTCTATTAAAATCTTGTGCTCCAGACTATTCATGAGAGACATTTGGAAAAAAAATCTTTTTTATAATTTATAAAATTATATCCATTGAAGGTATACATTTTTTTTGGAAAACCCACTGGTAATTTTATTGCCACAAAAAAAATCGCTTACAAGTTTAGGTAGTTAGAACCCACAAGAAAAATAAAAAACTACATTACGCACTCTTACGGTTCCACCAAACCCGAGTACAACATTGTGCAAAAACGTGCTCCAAAATACAAAAACACAAAAAAAAACTCTAAAAACTTACAATTATACCCAAAAAAAAAATGTAGCACCAATGAAGAAGCGTATTGTTTTGAGAATCTCATTATTCACCCGCATCCTAAGCATGACCTCGTCTTCTTTGATTCACTACACCATTTGCAGCTTTGTCAATCTCCCATCCCCATTGCCTTGGTTTTCATTCTCCAGCATTATGGTGAGATCTAACCTCTTCATTTGCCTTTTTGCTCTAGATTTTACTTTTATTTGGTCCCTTTCTTCGGCTGTGTTTGGTGAAGTTTCACTCGTTTGTTTTACTTTATTTTTTCATGGATTTTGTGGTCCTATGACTGTGTGTTGGCTTTTTTGGTTTGCAACTTTTTCCTTTATGTTTGTGTTGTTTTCTTTTGTGTGGTTTTCTGCTGGTTTCTACCGTGCCCCCCTTCTTGGTTTTTTAATGTTTTTTTCTCTCTTATTTTCATTTGTTTTAGGTTTCTCGGTGGTGTAATTTTGTTGTAGCTCTGTGCTTTGTGGTTATTGGTGCGGATTTTAGTTTTAGTTTCTTGGTTTCTCCATTGCTTTTAGTGGTTGTTGTTTACTTTGTTGTTGTTGTTGTTGTCAGGTTTGTGGTTTGTAGGTTTGTTTCTCTGCGTGTTTGTTGTTTTCCTTTTGCGTTTTTTTGTTTGGTGGAGTTTTGGGTTAGATCGTAGTTTATTGCTTTAGAGGTGAGATTCTTGGTTTTTGTCAGGTTGTTCTACTGTTTTTTTCCGTTCGGTTTACCTTTTCCCCTTTACTTGCTTTCGTTTGTTGTGATTGTTTTATTGTAGTGTTGTTGCAACTGTGTGCTTTTGGTTTTCTGGTTTTTTTGGGGGTGTTCGATCGAGACATGTAACACCCTTCGTTCGTCAAGTTGGTGAGTAATCAGAGTTTGAAGACTAAATCTGCTGCGAGGGAATTTATTTTCCCATAAGCATACCCTGACACATTATCTGGGAATTGTTGTCAACAGTTCGTGCGGAGGAGTGGTGGGAAGAATGACAAACCTGCTATCTTCCTCTCGGAAAATGATACAAATGTGCTATCATCATCTTGTAAGTTTTCTTTAGTTGGTAAATGTTTTTACGGGTATCCGAGAATAGAGGTAATTTGGGCAGCTTTTGTGAATCTTAAACTTTCAGGGGAATGGAAGGTCAGTTTACTAAATGGTAGAATGTTTTTATACAGTTGAATCAAGAAGAAGACTAATCTAAAATTTTTGCTAAGAAGTATATGCAAATCGAGAACAGGAATATGAAATTTTTAAATGGTCAGTGGACTTTGATCCGCAAACTGAACCACCAATTATATCGATTTGGTTTAGATTCTCGGGTTTAAAAATACACCTGTTTAATCATGAAATCCGTTTCTCCGAAGGTGCTATCTTTGCCCGACCGATGAAGCTAGATGTTTCGACTTACAATCTTAACGAGACCCTCTGTAGCGAGAGTTTTGGTTGAGAGAGACACCATAAGTGCGGTGCCTGAAGAAATATGGATTGTTTCGGCGCATAACGGGCATTGGCAGAAAGTTGTGGTAGAGTTAAATCCTCGTTACTGCAATAACTGTCATATGTTCAGTCATCTTGTGGAGAATGCGGAACTCAATGTACATCAGTTTGACAATGTTGGCTTGGAGAATAGTGTATGCGTTGAGAAAGGAAAGAAAATTTTGCTAATGGAGACTGAGGTGGATGGGGAGGTTGTGGGCTGTGAGGAGGCGGAGAAGAGTGATGTGGGTGTGGAGGTTGCGATGGTGGAGCGGGATCCAATACAAAATATTTTTTTGTGTGGCAGGATCTTTACGGTAGAAACGATATCGTTGTATTTTACTTGAAGAGGCGTTTTACATAGGGGTTAACGATACCAATGTGGGGGGCACAAATGTTTTGGAGAAGTTGAAGGAGACGAGAAATGCTATTGAGGAGGAATGAATCTTTCAGAAATCAAGAAGGAAAGAAAAGAGGCAAACAGTAATTGAAATGCTTGAAAGGTAGCAATCTTATTCAAGCAGAACTTCAATCACTGTCAGATGGTGATAACAAATATGCCACTTCTAGAACCACTAGGAGAGGTATATTCTCGAATTATGATTAATTTATTGATTTTGAATATCAGGGGAATATTGAACCTTTATTCCTTTAATTGGCTGAAACACTTAGTGAGGGTCCATAAATTGTGGTATTTGCAATTATGAAACCTTTAGTTGGTTCTAACAAGAATAAAATAGTGAAGAAATTTACTGGATTTAATTTTGCCTCAAATGTAAAAAATAAAATGTTGCTTTTTTTGGAGGAAAGAGCAGAATCTTCATCTCATGGAAGATGATACATAGTGCTTGCATGTTAAGTTTGATCTGGATACGTTAAAAGGACGGGCTACTGTTGTGTATGCAAGCACTTCTCAAAAAATAAGAATGGAGTTATGGAACAAAATAATCCTACTTAGGGAACTTATAAGCAAGAACTGGATTATGGGTGGAGATTTTAATATGATCATATGTAATGTTGAGAAAAGAGGAGGAAATTTGATGGAGCCCAGTCTAATGCTGGGGTTTAATAAGGCCATCCAGGATGCAAAGCTTTTTGATCTTGGATTAGTTGGGTCAATATTTATATGGAAAAGGGGAATGACTTTTGAAAGGTTGGATAGAATTTTGGCTAATCAATGTTGGTTGTTAAATTTTCATCTAACTAACATTTTTCATTTGCCCAGTATTGGTTCTGATCAACCACTTTTGTTGAGTATTTTCATCATGGGGAAACCTAAACAAATTAATTTTAGATTTCTAAATACTTGGATAAATCATGGTGACTTCATCAACTTTTTTAAAAGAAATTGGTTGAAAAAAGAAGTGGGTAATGCATGGCATGTGTTATGGCAATTGCACAAAAAACTATCTAATGCACTAAAGCAATGGAATTTGTAGTAATGTGAGGATGTGAATAAAAAGGCGACTGAAGTGGAGGATAAGGTAACTTGGCTAGAACTGCTAGATGAGGTAAGTGAGCATGTGGGGAGAGTTTGAGGAGGCGCACTGCAATCTGAAATTGACGTTAAAATGACAGGACTTCTTAAATAGAAAACAAGAAAATTTCATTTTCTTTAGGGAGACAGAAATTCACATTATTGGCATGCATGCATAAAAAATAGAAGAATAATAAGCACAAAACTGAGAATTAAAAATGAGGATAATGGTTGGTTCACTACGCAGGAGGACATGAGCAGTTGTGGTGTTGCATACTTTGAAATCTTGTTTAGTAGCTGTGGTCAAGCACAAATATTGATCTTGACATGTTAAAAGATCAGGTACATTACAACAGTGAAATAATTTTCATTGATATATCGACAGAGGGTGAAATATGGGAAGCGTTAAAAATTATAAATGACAATAAAGCATCTGGACCAGATGATTTCACAACTGAGTTTTATAAGGCGTGTTGGAACGCCATTAAGGATGAGGGAATTTCTGTAATACAAAACTATTTTCTGGGGCATGATTTGTGTAAATATTTTTCCACATCCGCTATTGTTCTCATATCGAAAGGTAGGGATAAAACATCCTGGGAACATTTCAGAC
Source organism: Phalaenopsis equestris (assembly GCF_001263595.1). NCBI lineage: Eukaryota > Viridiplantae > Streptophyta > Magnoliopsida > Asparagales > Orchidaceae > Phalaenopsis > Phalaenopsis equestris. Next base: position 78,338 of record NW_018250873.1, read on the forward strand.
CCATCTGTTTAACATCTTTTTATCTGAAGTAATCAGCAAAATCGTAGTGGCTAGATTGCAGCCTCATCTACCCCAAATAGTTGAAACAAATCAATCTGCCGTCATAAATGGTAGAAGCATTACTGACAATATTCTGTTGGCTCTGGAACTAATAACTGATCTAGATAGGGAAGGGAGGGGGACAATTTGAACATTAATTTGTATTTATAAAAGGCATATGGCAGAATTAGCTAGGAATTCATACTAAATGTGCTGAAAGGAAGAGGCTTTCAGGAGGACTCTTGTAATTTTATTAAGAGATGGCTGGAAGGTAACCACTACACTGTGCGTATAAATGGGAACTCAAATGGTTTATTCTCTTCAGGCAAAGAAATAAAACAAGGTGATCCACTCTCTCCAACGATGTTTATACTTGTTTTTGACTATTTTTCAAGAATGGTTAATGATTTGCAAAGAGGATGTCGTGGAACTTAGTATCATCATCGAGCTTCTATGATGATTAGCCACCTTGCATACGCTGATGATCTGATATTATTTACCAGTGCAAAGAAGTATGTGGTGACAAAGGTACATAAAATTCATTTAAATTTTTAAAAAAATTATGGTATGTTTTTCAACGTTAACAAATGCCAGCTTTTCTTAGTAAAAAAGTGAATATGGGAGTAAGAAGATGGTTATTTAATAAATTCTTATGGGCTGACGGCCAACAGAAGAAAGTGCGGGCTTCTTGAAAAAAAGTATGTAAACCTTTTTTGGTAGGTGGACTGTGCTTCAAAGATCTGGATCATACCGCTCAAATAAACTGCATAAAATTGTGGCTTAACTTTAGAGAATTAAAATCCATCTGGGCCCATTATATGTTTGCTAAATACTGTAAGGGGAAACACCCTTCTCAAATGGAGGTTATAGATGGTGTCTCTAAAATTTGGAAAGACTTGCTAAATGTGAGATCATATGCTGATAAAAATATATTTTGGAATCTTGGGGAAGGCTATCTTTCCTTTTGGAAGGATATCTAGCACATGGATGAACTAGATGACTCACATATTGCGAGGCAGGGTAACATACAAGTGGCTGATTGCTGGGTTGGAAATAGCTGGATTATGGAGATGTTGAATGAACTTGCGGGGAATGATTTGATTTAGTAGGAAAAATTTTCAAGATTCAATTTGATAGGTCAAAAAAGACGAAAGTCTTATGAAACATAACCCTAACATCTCTGTAAGAAAAGCTATTTATCAAAATTTATATCATTGGGTGAAAGTGGATTGGGCTAAAAATGTCTGGTGCAAATGGCTATCTCCTTCTATGTCTTTTTTTTATTTGGCGAGCTTATCATACTCTACTCCATATTGATAACATCTTAAAATTAAGGGGTTGCGTGTTCCATCTCAATTTGTCCTTTGTAGAATGGAGGAGGAATCTTTGATGCATGTGTTATTTTCTTGTGCATATGCAGTTAAGGTATGGAGACATATTGGGTCAGGGTTTGACTTGCAGGCACCGGATTTGGGGTGGCATACTATGGAACAGTGTATTGCTTGGTGGAATTTGAGAGTGAATACAAATCATATTAGAACTGTGATACCTTATATAATAATGTGGTTTATTTGGATGACACATGAAGAGGTGATGGTTAAGGAGGAATGTGTGGCTGCTAATATAGTTGCATACATATATAAAATAGTGAGTTATGGTAATGTGGAAGCCAATTTTATTGCAGGTGTTACATTTTTACATGAGAAAATCCAGGAGGTAATTACACGGAAGAAGAAAAAAGATAATAAGCAAATCATATGGAGGAAACTATGCAATCCATGGATAAAGGTGAACACAAATGGAAGCTGGTCAAATGGGAAAGCAGGTGCTGGAGGTGTTTTCAGAGATCATGTTGGTAAATGTTTATGCTTTTTTCTCTCCCCATGTTTGGTTAATTGTGCTTTGGAATCAAAAGTTTAGGCCATCTTATTGGCGGTTAAAGATGCGGTAAGTTTAAAATTGGAATTCATTCATATGGAGTTAGACTCTTTGGAGCTAACAAATATTTTAAAGGGTGTCAAACCCTCCCCTTGTTATGTTGCTTTGAACATCAATCATATTCTCAATCATACTCACTATGTCAAGGTATTGTGGAGTTACATACCAAGAGAGGGTAACAGTGTGGCTAACTGGCTGGTAAGAAGGTGTGCAAATTCAGATGTGAGCATAATAGATGTACTTCCACCTCAGGTTTTAAGAATCTTGTTACATGGTGACTTTATAAACATCCCTTTTTAAGGGTTTAATTATGCAATTTGCAGTGTATTCGATAAGGATCTGTCTGGTAAGTCTGATAGTGAGTTGGTATATGGGGGGATACCTTGGTCGGCCTGCTGGCTGGGATGATTTCCTCGCTGGAGAAACTGCACAATTTGAGGTGGGCATGAAATACTCCTTGTTGAATGCTTTAAACGTTCTCTTGTATGTTTGTTTTATTTTTCTGTATTTATAGGATATTATTTTTGGCTTTATGGGATATGACTGATTATGGGAAGCATTTAACCACGTCTGGTTTGCTATTTGCTATATGTATAACTCTGATGGGGATGGCTGAGGTTTTATTGGGTGCAAATGCTGAAGCTGGGGCACATGGGATAATCGCAGCGATGAAGAATTCAGGGAGATCCTTTGCTTGCAATTTTTTCAATTATATGTTGTTTTTCTTTTAATATTACTTTGGTGAATAGATGTGGCTTTGATTACTTGTGGGGCACATGGGATAATCGCGGTGGGTGAGTTATTTTGATAAACTTTTTAATGAAGTTTATGAAAATATGATCGGCCATTGTGATCTAAATATTTTTAATAATAATAAAATATTTCATTTTTATCGTCGCATTATTAAAAAAGAAGTTGAGGAAGCTTTAAAGAAAACAAAGGGTGGAAAGTCTGGGTGGAAAGTCTAAGGGTGGAAAGTCTGTAGGACCTGATGATATCCTAATTGAAGTGTGAAAATATATAGGAGATTTTAGAGTTTCTTGGCTTACTATACTCAATATTATTTTAAAAACTAAGAAGATGCTTGAGGAGTGGAGGAAGAGTATTTTTGTCCGAATTTTTAAGAATAAAGGGATGCAGAAGAGCGTGCAAATTATAGAGTAATTAAGTTGATGTGCCATACTTTAAAATTATGGGGAGGGTAATTGAACATAGGTTAAGACATATTAGAATGATTTCTATAATCAATTTGGATTTATGTCGAGCAGGTCTACTATGGAAGCTATACATTTATTAAGAGGTTTGATGGAGAAGTTTAGAGAGAATTAGGAGGATCTACATATGATTTTTATTGATTTAGAAAAAGAGTACGATAAGGTTCCAATAGATATCCTTTGGATAGTTCTAGAGAAGAAAGGTGTTGATATGATTTATATTCAAATCATTAATGATATGTATGATAGAGCTGTTACATGTGTTCGAACAGAAGGAGGATTGACAAAATATTTTCCTATTTCAATTGGATTACATCAAGGATCTTCTTTAAGCCCATATCTTTTTACTTTAGTTATGGATGACTCTTGCTGGACATTTACAGGAGGATGTACCTTGGTGTATGCTTTTCGCTGATGATATCCTTTCATGATTAAGACTAGAGAGAAAGCTCAAGAAGAACTTGAATTATGGAGGTCTACATTGGAGTCTAAAGGCCTTCATTTGAATAGAACTAAAATTGAATACATGGAATGTAATTTTAGTAGTAGTAGCTCTAGTGACAAAGTTGTAACTATGGGTGATCAAATTACTAGAAGGTGTGAACGCTTTAGATATCTTGGGTTTATTGTTCAAAGTGATGGTGATATACACGGGTATGTTGTTAGTAGAATTCAAGTTGGTTGGTTGAAGTAGATGAATGCTTCAAGCCTTTTGTGTGATAGAAAAGTGCCGCTTAAACTGAAAGGAAAATTTTATAAGATGGTGGTGAGACCAGCAATGCTCTATAGCACTGAATGTTGGTCTTTAAAAAGAAGTATAAAATTAAGTTAAGTGTTGCCGAGAGGAGAATGCTTAGGTGGATGAGTGGCTTTACATTTAGAGACAAAATGCGAAATGAATATATCCATGAGAGGATTGGTATAGCTATAGTGGCGGACAAAGTTAGAGAGAGTTGTCTTAAATGGTTTGGTCACAGTAAGCGTCGACCATCCGTTGATCCGATTAGGAGAGTAGATGTTTTAGATTCGACTTATGTTAAGAAAGGCAGAGGAGACTTAGAAAGACTTGGGCATATTGTATGAAAAATGATCTTAATTTGTTAAAATTAAATGAAAATATGACACTAAATAGGACACAATGGAGAAAAAGGATTTTTGTACCCGACTTAACTTAGTGCAATAAATGTTTGTTGTTGTTGTTGAATGTAGTAGTTGATGGGAGTTTCTTGGTCCAATGAAATTCTTATTTTTATTACACCTTTCACCATGTTAAGCTTGTTTTTTCTCTTTGCACAATTTTCCTTATCGAAGCACGATTTTTGGCTACGTTTTTATATAACATAATTTACTTGGTGCTCTCAATTTCTTGTCTTAGTTTTATAGTATAGAAACTTTGTGGTTATGTTGTTAGTGTTGTCGAATTGCTGTATTGATTATTGTGGAACTTATGTATTTTTTTATAGTTTGCATGAAGAGCAAAATGTGTTTTATTAGATCCATTCTTATAAGTAATGGTATGCTTATCTCTTTTTTTAAATGAAGTTTTAGCAATAACAAAATGATACGTTAAAATAAAATCTAATATGGTTCGACCTTCTTCATTAATCACTCCAAAACCGTAGCCACCATGAATGTTTCTAAAATATTCTATCACTTAACCAACATGTCCATTTAATTCTCTTCCAATAAAAATTCTTTCTTCAAGGCTTATCATTTGCCTTAGTTCTTCTTGGTTATTCCAGGATTTTTCTTTAAGACCAATATCTAAACCTACTTAGCAACATAAGTACTTATAACATCAAAATCATAGTATCAACAACAATGTTAAGAGCTAAAAGTCTATCTCCAATTTTATTAATTTTACAACATTATCTTTCAAGCTCTTATATATAGTTACACCTACACTATTTCTAGTGTGATTTCTACTTGAATACCAAAGTTTAAAACCTAAGTTATCAATCTCATTAACCTTTTCTCCAACCCATTTAGTTTTTGAATACATAAAATATTTATCTTTCTATGAGCCATAATATCAACTAATTTCATGAATTTACTTGTAAGCATATCTATATTCCATAATCCTATCATAATATTAATTTCATTACTTTCATGGATTAACTTCTTTACTCGCATCTGCCCGTAATGTGAGAACTCTTGTTTATTTGGCAGTAGACCCGAGCGGCGGTGTAGTGACCCTTGTTACTCTTCATTGTATTCAGGCTATACAACGCGTCACTTTGATGGAGTGCCCTAATGTTTACACAAGGATTTAAAGGATTCATGTCATGATTTGTCGACAAATTTTGCGTTGACTGCCGACTATCTAACACAATTATTCACTTTTCACATTTGGGGCTTGGGGCCCGACAATTATATTGTTTAGGTCCTGGCAATGACAATTATAAAGGAATGGTTTTTCGTCACAAAAAAGTAAATTTGTTAAATTAAAATAAAAATAAAAATCTGTTGAGGAGAAAATAAAATACAGTTAGGAAAGAGATTTAAAAAAAAAATTATCAAATGAAAACACAAAATATCAATTAAAAAATTAAAATACTCAGTAAAAAGGTATATATATATATATATATAATTAAAAGCAAATGAAATTATTTAAAAAGAAAATAAAAAATTAGTTAAATAATATATAGTAAAGAAGATGTAAACCTGTTTAAAAGGAAAAAAAGTTATTTTTCCTATAGTTGATCATGCTTCTTATCTCGGTGTGTCATTTCACTTGTCCGCGTCACTGCAAGCTCGTATTTCGTGATGTTGCCTGAGCACACAATGTTTGATTTCCCATGTGATTGTAGAGCTCATCAGTTGGCTTTATACGCACTCCATTCTGGTTCGTCCTCATGGTTTGGCTTTTTCTTCTTACTAGATGCTATATATTTGGCTATCCTATTGTTGGCCCTCTTCAGCTAAATTGACCTGAACACTAAAGGCATAACCCAATTAAGCTATATGAATAAGATAATCTAAAGTTAAAAATAATATATGCTATTTATGGTATCAAAAGGTAGCTGCAATACCATGATAATTGGTTCTCCTTATACTCAGTTCTACATGGGAAGGAGTATATGTCACTCTATATCACTAGGGAGCTAATTATTCTGGATGTCTGCCGACTACAAACTTAAATTGAAAATATGTATCTAGATTATGGAATGAGGATGGCTTGAATAGTTTATATCCTTAAAAAAGAAATATCACTCTGAATATTTTTGTAATATGTGGACTCCTATATTGAATAAAAAAAAATTCTTCAATTTCGAGCTCTTCTTTTCTTACTGCAGAAGCAAAACATAATGTTAATTGTCCGAATTCTTGAATTGGAAATTATGATTTTGAAAAAAAATCTTAAGAATTCATCCCAAAAGAACTCAAGGAACTCATTCAACTAGGTTATTGAAAAGTTCATTCTCGAAGTCATTACACGGTTGTTCTACATGAAGCAAGTCAAACTTCAAAGTTAAAAAGTTGGCATATTGATAACTTGGGTCAGAGTTAGAGAAACCTGGGTCATCAAACATATACTTAACCCATTAAGCAAGATGTAGGAGTTAAGTAATAGACAGTGCTTTCTGCTTAGCGTCAAGTTAAGACGCTATTATGTTACTTTGCACTGCTTAGTGTCAAGTTAAGATGCTATTATGTTACTTTGCAGGACTATGACTCCCGAGTAAATGTATAGTTTGCACTTAACAAACTTGGTTTGACAATTAACTTCAAACATCTAATAAAATTGACGGACTTCAGTTAATAGTATCAAACATTCATATTTATTCAATAATTCTGCTTTAAGATTTTTTCATTTCTAAAGTTTGTCATGTTTTTTTCTAAATTCAAGTTTTCTGAAATTCTTCACAACAGGCTTTGATTAAATCAAGTATTAAAGCTAAATCCTACGATTTTTAAGAGTAGAAGTTAAGCTTTATTGCTCTGACCCTCTTTTGTGAAAAAATTCTCACCAAGAAAGAGAAGTATTTTTTCTAGGGGCTAAACTTGAAGGTGGTTACACTTGTGTAATTGGAAGCTTTGTTAAAGACCATTTTCATCTAGGGCACCGAATTATTTAATAGAGTTAAATAAAGTATATTATGCTGATTAGGACTAAGACAGTATTCATACATTTAGAGTTATTATTTGGCTCATTCTTTTTAGAGTTTTGTCCAACTCATTTTATTCAAAGTTAATGGTTGACTTGTTGCATTCAACCCTATTTCTAGGGCATCAAATTATTTAATAGAGCTAAATAAAGTATATTACGCTGATTAAGACTAAGGCAATATTCATACATTTAGAGTTATTATTTGGCTCATTCTTTTTAGAGTTTTGTCCAACTCATTTTATTCAAAGTTAATGGTTGACTTGTTGCATTCAACCTTATTACTTGGTTTATTCTGTTGAAACGAGAACTCAGAAAGAATAAGATATTCAAATGCATAATATATGACATACTCAATTTCTAAACATGAAATACATTCTTAAACTAAAGAGGCATCAATAGAAAGCAGAGTTGCAACTCTTATGTATTTCGAATTTCTTAAAGTACATGATGCAAACTGTGGAAGGGTTGTTTTTTTTTTTTTTTTTTTTTTTTGTGGAGAATAAAATGCAATATATATATGTAGAAAATGGGGATTTCATCTTTATTTTTGTTGAGCATTGCTACTTTGTTGTCTTCATTTTTCATATAGCTATAACTTCATAAAAAATGTTACTGGCGTTATTTAATTTCGGCTATAATATGTTAGACTTAGCCAGAACATCTAAGCAAGGTCTGATGCCTTATTTATTTTTTCCTGAAACTTATGTTGCAAATTCTTCATTACAAATAAAGTCTTTTAAAATATGAATTATAGTTCTCGCATGAAGCTTATTCTTGATTCAAACCATATGGAAATGGATTTATAATCAAGTACATTGGAATATTCTTGATTCGACCTATGAGACTCAAGCTAAAATTAATGAAAATTTTAACCACTATATTAGGAATTTTAATTTAACTAATAGTAAATGATTCAAGAAGAACTAATTTTTTTTTTAAAAAAAGTTCAATCAAAAGAAAAATATTTATGCTTACAATCTTAGTTGATAGTTTCTACACCGAACTTGCTTTAGAGATTTTCTAATGGATCAAACAATTTTCCTCAAAAATTTGCTTGGATAAAGAATTTCTAAAATTTTTTTAGAAGCATACAAATCTTAATGAATGGAAGAATTTCAAGATAATTTTGCAAGAGAAAATGTGCCCAACCCTGAGAAATATTTAGGATAGAATATAAAGCAAAAATAACTTTATGGATTTTGGTCAATAGAATAATGGGCTAAATGAAAATTATGCTAATTTATTTTAGAAAACTATAAAAATAATGAAATGAATGGAGGGAAATTTGAATTAAGGTGAATATTAGGAATACAATTAAGCAATATTAGAGGGAACTTTTGAATTAAAAAAAATCCAAAACTCATGTGGTACTGCCAATACCAATATGGAAGGACTTGCATGGTTTAAATAATTGAAAAATTGTTTCTTTAATGTAGATTGTCCTATATGCAAAATATTCAAACATTAAACCAAGAAAGAAATTAGGAGGTGATCAAATTTTTAGTAATCAAATTTGTAGTAGGGGTTTAGTACAAAAAACCAAATCTGGAAGGTTTTACATGAATAGATTTAAAGGAAGATTATTTAATTGATATATTTTTATTTGTATAAACAACTCAAAGTTTATTTGAAACAACACACACACCTTCATGTGTCTAATCACTTGATCCCATGCTGCATGGTGGATGCACTCAGGCGAGCTTGAGCCCATGACTCTAAGGGATTTGGAACTAATTTCGCCGATGCCAACCAAAGAGTCATGATGAGCGACACGTACATATGTTATTGAGGTACAATTACGGTGTTATTGATGTAATGTTGGTGTGGTTCCTTATGTTATTATTGTATTATTTCAGTGTTATTGCACTGTTACTGTAGTGTTATTGGAGTGCATTTTGGCGGTTATTGTATTGTCATTGGAGTGGTATTTTGGTGATTATTGCGGTATTATTAGAGTGATATTTTGGTTGTATTGCAGTGTTATTGAGGTATTTTTGATGTATTGTTGGTGCGGTTCCGTTTTGTTTTTATGTGAGATTATATTGGTGTTAGTGTCATGTTATATGATATTATCTTAGTTATCGTGGTGTTATTGTCACGCTACAATGGGGTTATTGCGGTTTTATTTAAGTGGTATTGTGGCGGTTCTATGGTGGTATTCGATTCGAGTTATTGTGATATTATTTAGATGTTATTGCCATGTTATTGTGATCTTATTGTGGTGTTATTGGAATAATTATTTGGCCGTTATTGCACTATTATTGGAGTGGTATTTTGGCATTTATTGCAGTATTATTGGAGTGATATTTTGGTTGTATTGCGGTGTTATATAAATGTTATTGTGGTAATATTGAGGTGTTATTGTGTTGTTATTGTGGTGTTATTGTCTTGTTATGTAGTATTATCTTGGTGTTATTGTGGTGATATAGTGGGGTTATATTAGTTGTATTTTGGTGTTATTGTAGTATTTTTGCCATGATATTGCTGTGGTATTCTAGCAATTTTAATAAAGAGAGGAAACTAACTTAAACATGGTGATGATAAAAAAAGCGAACACAAGAAAATCATTAATAAAATTGGTTTAAGGCCTATAGAGTGTCAGCAAATCTTTTTAAAATCAGTTATGCGTTAGCAGAGCTCACATACAAAATTCATACCGGAATTTAGCTCTGAATATTGTCATTTAAGCCAGCCAACCCAATTTAAATTTGCAGTCAGCTATTTCAAATCCTACTATTTTCTCTATATTATTGCAAACAAACTTGCCTCTGTCAACACTGTTAGTTTGTACCGGAGTGCCTCTAGCCATAAGAAATGACCATTTTGATATTTTGCCTCGAAAAGCTTTGCCAACATCTCTAACAAATAATTTGATCTGTAAGGTTTCGGGTTCAATTAAATTGTGTCATACAATACCATAAAATATTATCTAAATAACTAATCACTGAGCTTATGTTAAATATAATTACAACGTTGTGGTTGACTGTCTTATGCATCTTGTCGGGTGAAGAGTCATATTTCTCTACTTTTTATCTTTCAAATCCCCCACCAACAACGTCCGATGATGTTTATCAACAATAGGAAATAATATAATTTCTATATCATTTTCCTTTGTGATGTGTTCCACAAACAATGAGTTGTATGAATCTTTATATGTCTGTATCAAATGCCACAAATGTCATCATGGAAGAAGTATACAAATAAATTTTGTGTTAACTATGCTTGATATGATTGAACTTGAATAATTATCTAATGTAGTGGTGACACATATATTAACTTTCTATATAATGTCGGTGGTTTATTCTTCTTTTTCATCATTATTAGTGCAAAAACATTGTCGTGTTCGTTTGCAAACTATTCATTTGTAAGTCGTGTTCGTTTGCAAACTATTCATTTGTAAGTAAGTCATCAAGAATAGAGCTGCTTATTGTCACGTATCCAACATCAATCATATTATCGTTCCTGCAGTGTTAACACATAGTTTTTGCTATATTCAAATATAAGGGTATTACATAAATGAGAAATGTGAGCATTTACTGACTTATCAATGTATTTGCTACAACACCGATCAAGTACTTGCTGCATTTCAAGGGGTATTTCTGTCTTCTAGGAAAATTGATAATTATCTTAATTGGACAAAGCTACATAACCAAAACCTAATCAACTCTAATGTCAACTTAAATGTTATGGTACGTAATAACAAGAGTTATTTTTAAGTAAAATACGTTTGTAATATAATCGTCTGCACAATATCTATCTAGTTGGCTTGGAGATCTCCCTCGTCATCTATGATTGTAATGCACACAGGCGTCAGAGATTCCACACCATCTTTTATTATTTGTTCTGCTTGTTCAATATCTACAAGTAACCTATCCCCCCTAATAGTTGGAGTATCTACAACATTTTTTATTATGTGTTGTTCCACATGATCTTTTATTGTTTCTTGTTCAGTGGATCTTTGAACATCAGTTTTATCTTCTATTGTTTTTTCTGCTTGTTTAATATCTACAAGCAATCTATCCCCCATAACGACTGGATATTTATGACATCTTTTATAGTTTTTTGTTCCACAACATCTTTGTTGTTTTTTGTTCAGTTGATTTTTAAAAATCAGCTTCATCTTTTATTGTTTGTTATGCTTGTTCAATATCTACAAGTAACTTCCCAACCCTCGTCGCTGGAGTATCTACAACATCTTTAATTATTTATTGTTCCACAACATCTTTTATTGTTCTCCTTCTCTTCAGCTCAAATGTAGTATACGGGGAACTAAATTCCTCTTCATTCTATTTTTACTGGCCTTAACCTGTCGAATTATACTGCCAATGGAGGATTTATATGTTTCTTTCTTCATTGATTTTCCGTCCAATGCCATTATTCTATTTTCCAATTTATTAAATTCAATCTTGAGATATGTAATTGTACTTTGTTAATCGAATACTTTGTTGTTTATTGATTATTAAATTTCCAAAGAAATTTGTCTTAATTTCTTAGTAATTGAATAATTTCTATGAAATCTTTATTGACGCTTGTACACTTTGGCTGCAGAGTGATGTCACTTGAAATAAAAGGGTCCACATCATATGAAACTGGTGATTGTGGTGTGGAATGAGTTTTATGGGTGATATATCGAGATGTTTTAACTGGAATGGGTTATCATTTAATTGCAGGGGCGAGTAGATGTTGTTCTTCATCTTTCAAATCTAAAAAAAGAATCGTAAATCTATAATGAGCCATAATTATAATCACACATGAACTGAATTTTTCAAAAAGAAAAAAAATTAACGAATGAGATAAAAACCTATACAGGATTGAGCCTCTTAAGAGTTTGATGTATCTGGGATGAGTTCCAGCTCACATATGTTGGCCATCTAATCATGTGAGGCTTAGCCTTAGGTGCATCAGGATTAAGTAGAGATGTAAATTCATAAAACCAAAGTTTTGTAAAAGTTAAATCATAATATATTTTGACAAAAAAAAGAATTTTAGAGGGTATAAACATCAAACTAACTGTGAGCAGAAAAATAAATCCATTAATATATCCTAATGATTGATTCCACCTTGGATTTGTGCAATGACATTCACTTAACCAATAAGAAAATCACAAAAGACAGTGGGTGAATGACCAACAGAAATATAGTTGTGTAAAATTTATAAAATTAACTCCGCTTTAGAACGGTGTCAAAAAATTGATGTGGTATTTTACGAATAATAATGTTAGACACTTAATGTTGGTATTCTACGCAAGTATACGTATCGTTATCAAGTAATATCGTAGTATGCATATCGTTATCGAATAATATAAGACTTTCTTTTTAAGTCTCAAATATCAATCCCATGAGTAAGATCTAAATTTGAAATGGTGAATTAACTAGGAAATTCACAGAAGTAAAACAAAATTACAGTCACTAATTTTGAATGTTTAAAATACTATCAAAGCCAAATTATTAACTACTAGCAGAATTTAAATGCAAGGTTTAAAATTAATAACTACTAAACTATGTTTATCTGATGAAGTTTTTTAATATGAAAAAACATCTTTCCCACTACAATGAGGTTTTGGTGAAATGAGATAAGATAAATGGTTTAAATATGTATTGTGCCAATAGGAGCAATTTTAATTCTCTACCCCGATTCAGTGTTATAGAATATCATTGGCTAATCTTAGGTTTAGTCCCTAAATCTGTGGCTAGGCTAGGAGGATACTGGCTCCCACTCCAGAGCTCTCACTTCCCTTTCCCTGAAGGCTAACTCTCACTTTAGTTTTTAAATACTAAGATCGAATTGGTGATTTTTAGTTTGTCACCCTAGAAATCACCAATTCTACACCCAACTAAGTATATTTCCTTATTTATTTGCACTTAATTCCATGAGCGAAATACTCCTTCATGAAATTAAATGGGATTCTCACTCTGTTGTAGAACTCATACTTCATTTCCCGAATCATATGTTTCACAACATATTTTAACAATTCAATTGACCAGATCAAAAAGTAAATTAAGAGTGGAGTTGAAAAACATCACAAATTATTTTAAGTTTTAACATTGACATATCTGAATTATCTCTTCATTTCACCATATCTCAGAGTAGGGAGAAAGATAAAGAAAACTACTCAGACTTAATGAGAAAGATACAACAAAACACAAATTTCATATATAAAAGAAAGTTCATACAACAATAATAAACAAACAATACTTATCTGAAACTCTTTCTCAAAATAAATCCCTTGTAGTCTCTCTTAGAAAATATAGGAAGAACAAATCTCTCACTTATCTTCCACTTCAACACTTCTTAGAAAATAATTCATACTTCAACTCACCACACAAACTCAAAACTATATAGAAAATAACTCACTAATGGTGTGGAATGATGTAAATTGGCAAGAAGTGAGCAAAAGGGGGTGATGGATGGCGAATAAGGGCAAATAATGACGAAGGAGGGCCTCTTTTCTGATCAATTTTGGCTCTAAATGGAGCCTAGGGTTGGTTCTCCAATAGGTGCATCCAAAAACATTTCAAAAAACGTCCAAATTCATCGAATCTTCTAGAAACAGGACCTGCACCGACACTGGCGCTTGGTCCGTAATTAAAATCCTTCTTCTCTGTCAAACGGTGTCGTCGACACCCAGTCTGACGCTGTCGGCGCTGAACAATTTTTCAATTTCTCCATTTTGACTCCAAATTTCATTATTTTTTGCTTCATTTTTTCTCGATGTCCTAAAATTCGACAACCTGCAATAAAACATAAAAAATTTCTTCTATTAAAGTGCAATATCAACAAAAATGAGTATAAAATATGGGTCTAAAAATGTATATATTTTTTGTGTATTAGTGAATTAAAGAAAGAAAAAGAATGTGCATTCTCAACAAAAGTGTAAGGCCTTTCGGGCACACTAATATTGCTCGAAGGAAAAAAAATTTGTTAAATAGAACTTTTAAAAACAGTTCGTGAAAAAGCATAGAATACTCCCCATATGAAATCTTAACTAGGTCATTCTTTATCTTTATCACATATACACCTTAAGAGGGAGATTTATTCCAGTGAGTCGGTTCTTCCATGTTGGGCAAGCCTATCAGTAAGACAACTTGGTCAGGGTCTAATCTTAATTCTTTTCTGTACATCCTGAATACCATTTGTTTAGCATTCCAACATGTCATGATGTATCGTGTTAGGACATTATCTTGTGGATATGGAGGTAGATAAAAAATTTGAAGCACATTCAAAACTTTCAAGTTGTTCACAATCTCCTTTGATAAAGGATTTTTTGACCATATCAAGAACAGATCTTACTACTAATGGTCTACACCTACAGTTGAACATCATTGGGTTCAAAACCTATAAAAGAGTATAATGCAAAAAAAAAGGTATTTTTTTAGCGTAACACCAAAATATGTTCATAATAACATCAATTCAAAAACCTACAAAAGAATAACACCAAAATATGTCCAGAATAACACCAAAATATGTCCATAATAACACAAAAATATGTCTAGAATAATACCAAAATATGTCTATAATAGCACCAAAAAATATCTAGAATAACACCAAAATATGTCAAGAACAACACCAAAATATTTCCATAACAAAACAAATATGTACAGAATAATACCAAAATATGTCAATAATAACACAAACATTTCACCAGAATAACACTAAAACTTATTCAAAATAACTCTAAAACATGTCCAGAATAACATCAAATCCTGTCCACAATAACACCAAAATCTATCCACAGTAACACCAACATATGTCCAGAGCAACACCAAAATATGTCTAAAATAACAAAATAATATCTTTAGAATAACACCAAATTATCTCTAGAATAACACCATTTTCCTCTTTAGTATCCTAGGGTTTAGCCATAAGACTTTCCTATTGATTATTCTTAGAGGATAGAAAAGGAACCTTCGCCATTAGAAATTTCAAACCCTTCTTTGCTCAACCTGATTCCACATATTAGTTCTGACCTCTAGCACTTAGTATGTAGGGTCAATATGAAGGAGCTCAAGGGGAGTCCCCCATAGGATGATCAGACTTTAGGACTAACCCTGGGTGATCTGGTTTTGGTGGGGCTAACTTGCACACACTACACTCTCTCACATACGCTAAACCCTATGACCCCGTAGGTTGGTCCCTTGACTCCATTTGAAAAGCTCATGTGGATGACCCTGTACCCAGTCTTTTGCTAAGAGGGTTAGAACCAACACATTGAGCATCCAAAATGAGTCCTCATGTGGTTCCTATTGGCTTAGTATGGCTTCATGACTTGTTGGCTCATTTTGGCCCAAAATCACCAAATTACCAAAAATACCCCAACAACCTCAATCTTTGCCCAAAAATCCCAAAATTACCCAAAATACCCAAATTTGCTCAAAAATCATCTCAAACCCCACCCACTACCTAAATTGACCAAAATTCACAAAAATTACCAAATTCTCAAAATTGCCCAAAATTACCAAAATGCCCCTCATGACCTAAAAATTCCAAAAATTCCAATAATTCCAAAATCATCCCAAATATTCCCAATTTCAAATTTTTATCATCAATTTGACCCAATTTGACCAAATTAGTCCAATTTGATCAAAGCCCCAATTTGCCCTTAAAGACCCAAATGTTCCCAAATTAGCCCCAATCTTAGCCCAATTGACCTGAATCTTGTCCAATTTCAATTCCATATCAAAATTCAACATCCCCAATCCTATTTTAAACAAAGTTCAAGCCCAATTTGATCCAATTGCAAACCCAATTTCATTCAAATAAAAAAGACCCAACTTTGACTATATGCCCAAATCCACTAATTTAGCCTATCAATTCAACTCAAAATCACTTGAAATATTGCCAAATCCTTCATGACATTCTCCTACAAAAAAACTCAACATTCAATTAGCCCAAATTTTAACTCAAACTCAATTTCCATTTTAAAAGCCCAAGCCCGCCACATTTAATTTCAAAAGCACAAATCTAAAGCCCACATGATAATTCTCTCTTCATCATCCATTTGATTAAAATCATTCCTAAAGTCCTAAATTCAAAATCAAATCATTCTAAATCAATCATCAAGCTAAACTTCACCAAAAATACAAAATAAATCCAAAATTCCTCCACATGAAAATTAGTCAAGCCACATGCAAGCGATGAAGCCACTCCCAAGCCATAGAAAATCTATGAGAGCCTTGCCACAACATCAAACTATTAATGGCAAGAGCCAAACCACTTTCAAGCCTCCTTAAAAAGGTTTTAACTCCTCCCATGAATCACTCTAACACATGTTTAGCCAAATCTTTTTAGTTGATGACTTATCCCCAATGATTAAGTTGAACCAAATGATCTCCTCTTCAGACCAAGACCAACCTGCCCAAGACCAATCAGCCCAAGACCAACCTTGGTGGCTGAACCCAACCCAAATCATGATTTGACCCAAATTGACCCAAAATGGTCATTTTCCCATACTATTTCAATCCCATTCCCTTACACATGGCCAACCCCAATTAACTTCACCAAGACCAAGCCCTGACCTCCCTGAGTAAGATGGTGACCTCTCCCTGGCCAGCCAGCCAAAATCAAAGCTCCACCATGACCAAAACTCAAAATTAAACCCATCCAAGCTGACTCATGCCAATTTGATTTTTGCACATTGTTCGCATCCACATAAGCAACTTGGGGCACCCACCAATTGCCCCTGGTAGCTTCTTCTTCCCCCTCTATTTAAACCCACCCTCCATGGCCAAAGGAGGAGAGCTTGAAATTCCTTAGGGAGACATTGCCAAATTGCTTCCAGAGCTTCCTTAAGACCTCTTGAGTTCAACCCAACCACCCTTAGCCACTCAAAGCCACTCCTCGAGCTCAATGTTTTAGCCCAATCTCTAGGCCGAAACAAGACACACCTAAAACCTCCACAAAATTCAAATTAATTACACCCACACCATCCCCACATCAAGAGAAGAAGATTCCCCACAAAAGCCCCATCACCAAAGCACCCTAAGGTGGACTTTGATCGGACCCCCAAATCGGCTTTGGTTGAAATCATATCTAGGAGATTCACCACTGCTCGAGGCTCAATCTCTAGGCTCTTGGAATCCCCACGAAGCTTCCACAAGCATCCAATCGAGGCTACCCCTCTTGGACGAAGGTATTGAAAGTTACCCTAAACCAAGCTTCATTTGATTTGGTTAAGTATCGAGTGAGATATTGAGGTTTTAAAATGGACGGTTTGCTGGTTTAGTTCATTGGGGACGATGACCCGCAAGCGTCTGATGGAGTGTATATTGTGCGGGCGGTTCAGATCACGTCGGATGGAGCGCGGTTCATAAAGCAGAAGCTTACGGGGCGGCTACGTGGACGACGGCGTCGAACGGGAGCACATCGTGTGGAGCTTCAGATCCGCCTAGGTTGAGTCAGCTCCGCATGGTTTGAATAGAAAAATAGGGTATTTTCTTGATTTATTTAAATCCCTGAACTTCAAAAATGCATAACTTTGTGTATAAAAATCATAAAAATAAAATAAAAATATCTTGTTGCTTAGTGAAGAGAGGAAAACAATGTGGAAATAGTTTCATGTCTATTTGATGCATATTTTCTTTTTAATTAATTAATTGGTGTTTTTCTTATTTTGATTCTCCATTATCATAGATATTTCACCATGGCATGGGACCATGAAGCTTTTGATGTCTCTGTTGTTAGACATCTCCCCTGATTTTTTCAGGGTCAGGGGGCATTTCTAAATAGAGATATCAAATTTTCAAGTTAATGGTCCTTGTTTTGGTATAAAAATTATAATAATTAAAATACACATCAGGAAAATACAAAACTTGTTTTTGTAGGTTCATTGTGGTCAGAGGATTCTAGGAAAAATATAAACTTGGTTTAACTCGTTTAAAATAATCTTAATTGCCACCAACCCTAAAAATAAAAAGAAAATTACTTTGGAGTAATTATACATGTAAATGCCATAAAAGCTATTCCACACTGTAATTTAATATTAAAAGAACTCCCCATAAAAATTTCAAGTCAATTGGAGTTAATTTGATCACTAAAATGAATTTTTAAGATAAAATAACATTTTTGATATTAAAATAATTCTAATAATCAAAATACAATTAAAAAAATTACCAAAATTGGTTTTGGGAGTTTCTTATGACCAGAGGAACCTAAGAAAAATAAAATTGGAATTAAAATGAACACTTCATTTTTAAGCTACTTTTGAGTATTTAAATGATTAAAATTAATTAAAAATCATAAAAATCACAAAATTATTAAAACACAGTAAAATGTCACATTTGGTTTCCTGATCACTTAGAATCAATTAAAATAATTTTCCTAATTTTCTGAGTCAAGATATTAATTTTAAAAGGCTAATTTTAAAAGGCTTAAAATGAATTTAAAAGGCTTAAAATGAATTTTTCTCTAATTTTTTCACTAAAATAATTTCAATAATTAAAATATGAATCACAAAAATATGAAATTGGTTTCTTTGGGTTCCCTGGGTTCAGAGAGATTTAATAAAAATATAAAACTTAATTTTTCATTTAAATATTATTTTATATTTAATTAATACTCAAAACCAATAAATAATTCTAATAATTAAATTAAACTCTAAAAATCATGAAAATTGGTCCAAGTGGTCCTCTGACCTAGGTGAACGTCTAATATGTTTCTTAAGGACAGAGGTTTTATTTTGATCGAGTTATTAAATCTTCATTAAAAATCCTTATTTTTGCATTAAAAATAATTTTAAAATTAAATAAATTCTGAAAAATCACATTTTCTCCTCTGATGTTTTAATTAACCCATGAGTGAGGTAACATAAAATTTTAATGTCGTTTGAGTCTAACTTAATGAATTATAGGGTATTAAGGCATTATGGGCAAAATGATAATTTTAGAATTTAAGGTTAAGACTTGATTAATATTTAGGCTTAACCAACGAGCTAAATGGGCAACAAATAATCTTAATTGATATATTTTGATGACTGAAATATGGAAGGGATAAATGGTAGTAACCAATCTCACTTTGGTCTTATAAAGGATAAATATGTATTTTTTTTTCAAAATTAAAGAAATTTGGAAGAGTATTTAAATAAAGAGATACTAAGGTAAGAGATTTGATTTTGGAAGATCATAACTCACTAATTTTAAGCCCCAATTAATAGTTTTAAAATGATTTATAATTCAATGATTTATAATTCAAAATGATTTATAATTCATGATAAGGATTAAGGATATAAATATAAATATTAAGAAAAATCTTTTTTTTCTTAAAATTATATATCCACCCATTAAATCTTAAAGACTTAGTAGTGAGCTAGGCTTAATCAAAATTTTGTCTAATAAACTTTAGAAAGTAACCTATAATTAATTTAAAACCTTTCAAAATACTACAAGCCCATTCTTTAAAAAAAATCAAATTAAATAAATTCATTAATTAAGTTGAGTTTCCCCCAAGAGTCTTCACCCATATAATTCATATATAAGATATCAAGTGATAATTACTCCACTTAAGGGATAATTAAAACATTAAGTTCATTAAGCATAAGGGTATTAATTGGATGAACTATATAGCAAATATGATAAAACCAAATATGATAAAATCCAAATGAGCTCAAGATAATCCCAAGGACCATGAAATGTTTAAGGTATTACCCAAAATCACACGATCCTTTGAAATTCTTGAAGGACATGTGAGCTTATTATAATTTACTTAATGGAATCATCCTTAAGATTTAAATACACCAATATATGACATAGGATTTGGTAGACACACTTTAAGTTTGTACTTACTTTTTTTATAAAGCATGCTTTAATTCCTGCAAAATTATATATTTACGCTTTGCAAGTACTGAAGTTTCAAGTGGAGGAACGAGAAGACTCGTTAGGTACACATTTACAGTTTATAGTGCTTTCTTTTCACGTACTTTCTACACTATACTTTTATACTTATAAAATTACATGATAAACAACGATGTCACCCTACATGAAAACTAAAACCTTTAGGATAGCCACAAAATTGAAATAAAAACCAAAACTAAAATCAACCAAGATAAAACTTACCGCCACAACATTCAAAATATAAGACAACTCAAAATTTAATCACAAACATCACAAAACAACAATAATGAACTCAAGATAATTCCGAGGATCATGAAATGTCTAAGGTATTACCCAAAACTTCTTCACGATCCTTTGAAAATCTTGAAGGACATGTGAGCTTATTATAATTTACTTAATGGAATCATCCTAAAGATTTAAATACACCAAGATATGACATAAGATTTGGTAGACACACTTTAAGTTTGTACTTCTTACTTTTTCTATAAAGCATGCTTTAATTCCTGCAAAATTTTATATATACGCTTTGTAAGTACTGAAGTTTCAAGTGGAGGAACGAGAAGACTCGTCAGGTACACATTTACGGTTTATAGTGCTTTCTTTTCACGTATTTTCTACACTGTACGTTTATACTTATAAAATTACATGATAAACAACGATGTCACCCTACATTAAAACTAAAACCTTTAGGATAGTCACAAAATTGAAATCAAAACCAAAACTAAAATCAACCAAGATAAAATTCATCGTCACAACATTCAAAATATAAGACAACTCAAAATTTAATCACAAACATCACAAAACAACAATTGCAACTAAATTAAGATGTTTCTATCGCATGATCGGGAATCCCTCGGAGAAGGTAACCTGCGGTTGCTAACGAGATTTTCCACGGTTTAAGTGAAAGTACGAGATTCATTAAGTTGAGTTTAATAAATTCATTTGGACTAAGTGAATCCGATAGAAAATAGTTGTATCGAAACGAGGGAACCGTAGGATCCTAACCGATATCGCTCTAATCAACTTTAATATGCCCCATAATATTTAAATGACCATAACCGTAAGAAAATCTGATTTAACATCATAACTTGACACATTAGAAAACTTAAACTCGTCTCGACGAGGAGTCGACGAGGAGCTTGGAGCGCTTGGAGCTAGCATTGTGGGCAACACGACCATCTTCAACAGCAAGAGGATCTACAACAACATATCTTTCCTTAGAATTAAATAACAAATCCATAAAAATTTGAGGTTGATTGCTTATGCAACATAAATCCTCAATTTATTTTTAGGCATTTATATAGCTTTGTTGTACAATATAAGCCTTAACTCGTCTTAGGATTCTGAGGTTATCGTTCATTATGACCCAAATCCTCATATATTTCAGGCTATTCGTGTGAGTGTTTCACACGAATATAAGTCCTAATTAAAAAAATTGGTAGGATGAAATATTTAAATATTTCTCCTTTAAATTGAAGCCAAACCATAGGGTAGTTTGGGAAGTCACTGAGGTTCTCCTCCGGATCTATGATGTCCCCTAGTCTCTCTTCCATTGGATTCCAAAAATATAAAGTTCAAAACTTGAGTCATTCCCCTTTCACACCTCTTTGTCCGATCTCGTTGAAAATTTCTAATCCTTTGACCTTTTTGAAGATAATATTCCCTGATTTTTATCGAAAGTTTTCTTATGTGACTTCGGTTATCTAGGATGTAATTAACTATAGGGGCTTGCCCTTTAACTATAGTGCCCTTATAGGAAACATTTCCGAACCCAACTTAATATAAACTCTATTTAATTCTTCGTATTAAATAAGAGAATTTGTCGGTCAACATAAAATGGTTTCGCAAACTTAAACGGATGTCATACAATCTTTAGTTTATTTAATCGAGTCTTACTAGTAAGTAGTGTTTTTATCCTTTGGGGTATAGATACATTGCTTATGGTATTAGGTTCGTTTATTTAAACTAAGATCGATTCGGTCTTGTATATTCAAAAATTTAAAATACTATTTTTCTAAATTATATATGCATTAAATTATATTAAAATGGGTGTTAGGATATCCATCCTAGCAGCCAACAACTTCACAACTCCTCAACTTTTTAGTGCTGACAACATTATAGAGAAAATTATTTCTCGTATTACGAAAACCACTCAAAAAATTTGATAACCAGAGATTTAGTTATATTACATATTCTAAGTTCTTCATTCTCCTATAGGAGCAAACTTCTATAATTAATTACATTTCAGATAGTCAAAATTATCTAAAAAAACTCCTGATTAACGTTAATACTCGTTCTTCTAAGAAATGTCAGAGTCAAGGAAAGAAACATCAAATGTTAATTCCTAGGGTAATAGGTTTCTAAGAATCTAATTCTACCCTAAAGGTTTTGTTTTATTTTGATTGTTTATGTCATGCCATGTCGTTTTGTTTTTGTTTTGTTTGGTTTTTATTTTGTTGTTGTCATTTTGTTTTGAGGTTTGTTATTTTGTTGTCATTATTTTTTTGTCGTTGTTTTGTTTTGTTGTTGTTTTTGTTGTTGTTTTAAGGTTCACATTTTCTGCTTCAGAATGTCGTCCTGCAAAACAGAGTTAGCACACCCTATAACATGTAAAGTAAATCTAAAGTGTAATTTGTATTATGTCTTCAACAATCTTGTAAAACAAAACATGATTAGCATGAAATCATGTTTAGATTAGTCAATTTAGTAGGTTGAATAAATTCTTAATCAACCCGGTCACAATGTCTATGGCTCCATTGTCCTGGGGCCGTAAAGTATTCAAATTACTTAATCTGAAAGGTGTTTAAACCAGGACTGGAAGATTCTTGTCAGCAACCACAAATTGCGTCGTCTAAAAAATCTTCGTAGATTTGAACACAAGTGTTCAAGTTGCATTCAGTGATTTTTATTCATTAGGGTTCAATGTAAGTTTTAATGTCTTTTTCAGATTTTAGGAGTTGGAAAATTTTAAGTTGTTTAGGATTTATTAATCGATTGAATTTTTTCATTTTTGTCATTTTATTGTTTATTTTTGGGATGGCCCGATAAGGATCCCATGGTTCCGTCTTCTCGGGTCATTATGTTTGTAGTTTGATTAATCACTATTGACCTCACTTTTGGTTGAGGTTTAGTTTTTCCTCTTTAGTAGCCTAAGGTCTAGCCATAGGACTTTCGTATTGACTATTCTTAAAAAACTAGAAAAGGAACCCTCAGACACGACCAAGTAGATCCACTACCGCCATTGATAAAGTGGATGATCAAAAGAATGGTCAAATGAAGTATTCTGCTTGCTACCTGCATTCCAAATAGTTGTATTATCGACATCTACGAAGAGGGTGATTGCATTCCTCCACACATTGATCATCATGATTTTGTAAGACCCTTCTGCACGGTCTCATTTCTGAGCAATAACAATATTTTATTTGGGAAAGAAATCAATATCGTCAGCCCTGGTTAGTTCAGAGGTTCTGTGGAGATTCCTCTACCGATCAGTTTAGTGCTCGTTCTTAAAGGTAACGGTGCAGACGTCGCCAAACATTGCATTCCAAGGGTACAACACCGTAGGGTGTCTGTGACTTTCCACAAGATGGATGACAACAAAATACCATATGGATTATAGCCGAACCCGGAACTGGAAGAGCTGCTGCCGTACTAGCTATGAGAGGGTTGCACCTCTAAGTACATGCGAAGGGAACTCTTATCCTGGAGCATGGCTTAGAAGGTCTGCTTGATCAGGAGCTCGTCATACTTGGTACGGATGGTCAGAGAGTTCACTTTCTTTTTTATAGCAACAAGATATGTGTCTGATACATTCAGCCTACAATGTATTCATGGCATGAGATGTTCTGAATGTACTTCGACATGGACTATATATTGTACCTTGTTAGGCGTCAGCACATGTTCAATCTGTGACATCTTTGTTGAAGCAGATTAGTGGATTTTTTCTCTCAGAAATGTGACTTCTTTTGTCAGTTGTCTTTTTGTGCGATGGATGAAAGCCACGAACCACGCGTTGGTTCATTATTTCAATGAACAAAGTACGAAACAACAAATCTTTAACAATAAATGAAATTCAAATTTAAATAATTACCAATGAATAAACAACAAAACAAATTTCTTTTAAAAATTAATCAATTAAAATTAAAATTTAAAAGACATTTTGAAAAATTAAATATGGTAGAAACAACAAGAAAGGAAAATGAATCTGTTGAGTGGATTCTTTCATTTTCAAAGTTTCTTACTCTTTGTGCACGTAACACAACCATCTTTATCTGCATTAACTCTCTTCACATCCTCGTGGAATTTCACATTCTGCACAAAACCCCACAAAGCTCTACAAATCTTCTTCAACAAAATCAACCTTTTCACATGACACATTTCTGCAAATTCAATATCACAAACTCTCTACAATGTGACTCTTGGGGTCTGGGGTCAGTACCCAAATTTTGACTCCCCACCTCCGAGGATTGGTATAAGGCCCCTCCACGACTTCCAATTCTCTACCTACATCTTCGAGATAAGAGTAAGACTCCCCTTTATGGAACATCGCATCTTATTCTCAACCTTTCGAGATTGGTGTAAGGCCCCTCCACGGCTTCCAATTGTCTACCTACATCTTCGAGATTGGTGTAAGGCCCCTCCACG
>NW_018250873.1:103867-109312 GCF_001263595.1 Phalaenopsis equestris
TTTTGTTGATCTCGTCGGTCAACGCCAATACGCGCGGTGTGTTTGCCCAGCACACCACACCTATTGGGGGTCCATTTGTTGACCTCACTTTTGGTTGAGGTTTAGTTTTTCCTCTTTAGTAGCCTAAGGTTTAGCCATAGGACTTCCCTATTGACTATTCTTAGAAAACTATAAAAGGAACTCTCACCATTAGAAATTCTACATTCTTCTTTACTCAACTTGAAGTTCCACGTATTGGTCCTAACCTCTAGCACTTAGTAGGTGGGGTCACTATGAGAGAGCTCAAGGTGAGTTACCCTTAGGACTGCTGGACCTTAGGGTTGACCCTGGGTGTTGGTCTAGGGCTTAAGGTACATACTTCCACTCACAATCACTCACTATCCTAAACTTAAACTTCTAGGTTCTGGTCCCTTGATACTTTTGGGAGACTCCTGTAGGTGGTCCCCTAAATCCGTTAGCCCTAGGCTAGGGTTTACCCAAGGCCGCTACATAGAGGACCCAAAATGGGGTTGCTATTGATCCATGGCTTATTCATGGTGGTTGGCACTCTAACTTTACCAAGATACCCAACATAGCCTTTTGCCCCTAAATTCCCCCAAATAACCTAGATACCCTTGGGCCCCAATTTTGGCCAAAATTCCCAACTTTACTCAAAATACCCAACTTGGTTCAAAAACAATTTCAAACACATTGAAAACATCCAAACTACCCAAAATCACCAAAATTGGCCAAATTACCAAAATACCCCTCCTTACCCCAAAATTTCAAAAATTCCAAAAATTCCCAAAAATTCCCAAAACCTCCCAAAAATTCCCAATTTCATTTTCTCAACTATCACATGACCCAATTTGGCCAATTTAACCATCTTTGATTAAAACCCCCAAATTTCCCTTTAAAGGCCCATATTTCCCCCAAATTACCTCAAATGTCTAGCCAATTGGTCTCAATTTACCCCAATTTTTATTCTAAACTCAAATTCACCTTCAATATGACCAAAAGAAACCAGATCCAAGCTCAATTGATCCATTATTTGGACCCAATTTTGATTTAGATCAAAACCCCAATTTTAGCCCCATGACTTGGTTCCACCAAATTGAACCCATGGCCTACTCCATTTGCCACAATTTGTGTTGAAAAACCTTTATAACATCCCTATAACATCCCTTTATAACATCCCCATACATCAAACTTGACCTTCAATTGGCCTTGGTGTGGCCTCAAATTCATTTGATATCAACCTAAGTCAAAAATCCCCAATTTTGCCTCAAATTAGTCATGTCCCCAAACTTCACCAAATTGAGGGTCTTAATCCCAAAATTTCCACTCCATCCCTTCATGAAAAATCTTCACAACATCTCCCTTGATCATGTGGAACATTCAATTTGAACTTAGCCCAAGGCTAGCCCAACCTAGACCCATGTCTAACCCAACATGCCCAAATTGACCAAATTTCAAAAATCCTTCAAATTGACCTACCAATTGAACTCAAAATCGCTTCAACCTCCCAAAATCTTCATGACAATCATCTACACAATGTTTATCAATCAATTGGGTCAATTGACATGGCTAACCTAGCCCAAACCCAAACTTTGATCACTTGAACCCACATTGGACATATGCATTAAAGATGGCCTAACCACCCCAAAATCATCAAATTAACTCCACCTCAGCCATGAATTGGACCTTAGTGACCAGCCTAAACCTCTTAAAACCACTTAAACTAAGACATAGACCAAAGTTCCCCTAAATCAAGGGATTTAATGCCATATTTGCTTAAGCCTTAGATATTTTTGCCAAAACAAAGCCTAAAATTATTAAATTGGTGTGACATATTCCCCTGGGTTCCCTAAGCTCCTAGCCACCTCCCCCTCGCCGCCCAGCCACCTGGCCGACCAGCCAACCTAGTGGCCAGAAAATAGCCAAATCGATAGCCACCCCATGAGATTAAACCCAATTCAAACCTATAGGCCACATCATCCAAATTGAAGCTTAGAGCCTCTCTGCCCTCCACTTAGGCAACACATTTCACGCCCCAATTGGCGACCCCCTAATTGGCCATGACAACAAGCTTAAAATCTTTTTTAGAAAATGCTCCCCTCCACGGCCATGGAGGGAGAGCTGAAAATTACTCTAAGAGACTTCCCCAAATTGATCCTAAAGCCTCTTTGAAAAGCCTTCTCAAAGCCTCTTTGAGACCTCCTCTGTGTAACCCAACCACCACATTGCCCTGAATCCCTATGCCTGAGCCCAATTTTTCAGCTCAAAATCTTGCCAGAGACAGGACAAAACTCTCCACACCTCTAAACTCCACCAAACTCAAATTAAACTCACCCACACCTTCACAACAGTGAAAGGAGCTAAAGCCCCACCAATCTCCCCTCTCACAGAGTCTCTACCATAACTCTAGACCAATACCAAAATTCGGCCGTGATCGAAATCATATCTAGGCCTCACACCAAGACCACAGACTCAATCCCTAGCCTTTTTGGACCCCAATGAACGTGCAAAGACTCTTTGATCCAAGCTTCACTTCTTAGAGCAAAGGTATATAACTTCTCTCCCTCCCGAGCCTATTTTGATTCTCCATTTGATTAGACTTAATTTAATTATATGATTACCGTATGGATGTGTTCATCTCACTTAGACGAGTCTATTGGATCAAACCCGAAGTGATTTGGTTGAGTCTAGAGGGAGATCTTATGTTTTTAGGGTTGACAGTCAAGGGTTCTCACGGGATCACTCTATCGGGGACGATGATAGGAAGCCGTTTGATCAAGCATGTATCGAATGGACGGAGGAGATCGAGCCGGACAGCGCTTATAAACATAAATAAACATAAACCGTGGGCCGAGTCAGCGCTGAGGTGGACGGCGACGTCAAATGGGAGCGCGCTGCCTGAAGTTCGGAGTTGCCTAGGATCTACATGGCGTTGCGCTGTTTAAATAGATAAATAGGGATTTTTCCTATTTATTTAAATACCCCTAACTTAAAAAAATCATATCTTGGTGTAGAAAAATCATAAACTTGGTGTACTTAAAAAAATCATATCTTGGTGTAGAAAAATCATAAAAATAAAATAAAAATACCCTCTTGTTCAGTAAACAGAGGAGAATAATGTGAAAATAATTTTAAGTCGGTAGCGGTGGCGACGGCGGCGGCGACATCTTTCTGATACAAAAAACTTATTTGAATCTTTTGATTCTCCATGCATGTAGACTTATCACCATAGCTTGAATTTTTGGCATGTTGTAGCCTCTGTCAAGGGGAACATGCTCTGATTTTTCCAAAGTCAAAGGAGGTCCCTGGACAGAGAATCACATTTTTCAAGTTTATGTGCATTATTTGCTTAAAATAAGCATGGAAACTAGCATTTTACTTAGAAAAATCTAAGAAAATTCTGGAAAGTTTACTATGACCAGAGAACCTTTAGGAAAATTTCTCATGAACCAAGTCATTCAAAATAAACCTAATCTTTACAAACCCTAAATCACTAAGATAATTAATTTTGAAAAATACAAAAAATAAAATGACTTGATTTTTTGAGCTCCCCTGTTTCTTAGGATCCAGAGAACTCATCATAAAAATTTCAAAGCATTTTTAAGTTCATTTGAGAACTTAAATTGATTTTTCAAGTTAATAACATTTTTAGCATAAAAATGATTTTTAAAAATCAAAATATAACTTGAAAAATTATAAAACTTGGTCTTTTGAGTTCTCTGTGATCAGAGGTACTTTCTAAAAATAAAATGATATTTAAAATAAAAACTTAATTTTTTAGTCTATTTTAAATATTTAAATAATTAAAAATTCCTAAAAATCACAAAAATAATAAGATTCATGGAAATGTTCTAAATTATTTCCTAAGCACTTAGGAACAATTGGAATATTTTTCCTGGTTTTCTAAATAAAGATATTGGATTTTAAAGCTTAAAAATGATTTTAAAAGGCTAAAAATGAGTTTTCATTAAGAGTAATTCCAATAAATCAAATAAAACTCAGAAAAATATAAAATGTTCTCCTCTAAGTTCTCTGTTCTTAGGAGGACTTTTTAAAAATAAAAAACTTAATTTTCCTCATTTGAAATATTTTATATTTAATAAATACCCCAGAACTTAAAATAATTCTTAAAATTCAGATAAAATTCAAAAAATCATGAAATTTGGTCCAATGGTTTCTCTAATCTTGGTCTACCTCCA
The DNA here is from genome assembly GCF_001263595.1 of Phalaenopsis equestris. Lineage (NCBI taxonomy): Eukaryota > Viridiplantae > Streptophyta > Magnoliopsida > Asparagales > Orchidaceae > Phalaenopsis > Phalaenopsis equestris. The sequence continues at coordinate 108,064 of NW_018250873.1, forward strand.
GTAAAAATCTTAAGGGATTAGGATTTACCTTGGTCAAGTTAGGAATTTTCCTTAAAAAATCCTATTTTTGTATGAAATTAATTATATAAAATAAATTAAATTTTGAAAAATCACATTTTTTCCTCTGATGTCTTAAGTGACGCATGAATGAGGCAGGATAAAAATTTCAAAGTCATTTGAATTGAATTTGACAAATTATAAAGTGTTAGAGCCTCAGAGGCAAATGTGTAATTTTGGAAATTTAGCCTTAATTAACATTTAGGCTTAATTTAAGGAGGGAAATGGGTAACCTCTGATCTTAATTTGGATGTTTGAAACATAAGGGGTTAATTGGTAGAAACCAACCTCACTTTTTTTAATTGAAAAGATAAGTTAATGAATTTCTAAATTATTAAAATTTGGAAGTTTATTAAAATAAAATTAATCTAAGGCTTAGGGGTATGACTTTTGAAGTCAATAAATAATCAATTTAATACCCCTATTTTGATTTTCAAATAAAATTCAAATCATGAATTATGACCATAAGCTTGATCTTTTCAAAGCTAATTAAGACACTCACCTAGGTTGTAAATATCATTTAAAATTAAAACGTCTTTCAAACACTACAAGCACAATTGTAACCAAAATTTGGTTAAGTGTTCCAATAACACTAACTTGCCTCTTTAAGAGTCTTCACCCACATAATCTTCAAAATTAAATTACAAATGATAATTAACCTATTCTTAGGGATAATTGAGACATCAATGTTCATTGAGCATTAGGGTGTTTACAGGATGAATTGTTAAGCAACATAATAAGTTTAAAAGAACTCTGGATTTTTCACGAGGCAGCGAGAGAGTAGCACAGACCTACTTCTTTCTCTAGATCTGTTGGATACCTCGGAGATCTACTAAACTTAATATGTTTTGCTTGACAAAATTATCCTTAATTAAACTCTTAAGGACCCACCAAGATATGACCTTGAGTTAGACAAATCGTCAAAATTTTACTTCCCTGTCTCATATAAACTGCCTTAACATGTCTTTTGAGTTTCAGGTGGTGGAACGAGAAGACTCGCCAGGTAGGCTTTTATAGTTTTCAACGTTGTCTTTCTTGTATATTCATATTGTACTTTTATACTTGCAGGTATGAACATAACACAAATTTTCATGTTAAACAACGACGCCACCCTGCATGAAAACTAAAACTATCAGGATAGCCACAAAACCAAAACCAAAACTAAAACTAAAACTAAAACTAAAATCAACCA
>NW_018250873.1:109835-121207 GCF_001263595.1 Phalaenopsis equestris
GACCTAAATCCTCACATCTTCCAGGCTATTTGTGTGATCCTTTCACACGAATGTAAGCCCTAACTAATAAAATTGGCAGGATGAAACACCTAAATATTTCTCCTCAAAACTGAAGCCAAACGTTAGGATAGCTTGGGAAGTCACCGATGTTCTCCTCTGGATCCATGACATCCCCTAGCTCTTCCTCCTTTGGACTCTACAACATAATGTTTCAAATTTGAACCAATCCCCTTTCACCCCTCTACGTCCGATCTCATTGAAAATTTCTACCCTTTGAAACTCCTTGAAGATAATATTTCTTGATTTTTATCGAGAGTCTTTTTAAGTGACTTTGGTCATTTAAGATGTAATTAACTATAGGGGTTTGCCCTTATAGGAAGCATGTCCGAACCCAGCTTAATATAAACCCTATTTAATTCCTTATATTAAATAGGGGAACTTGTCAGCAAATACAAAGGTTTCACAGACCAAACAAACATCATATATTCCTTAGTTTATTTGATCGAGCCTCATCATCAAGTCTTGTGTTTATCCTTCGGGATAGATACAGAGTTTGAGGTACAACGCTCTTTCATTTAAACTATGAAAAATATGGGGTCAGTTTGATTTCATATTTTTCTAAAGCTAAATATATATGTAAATTAAAATACCCTTCCGAAGCGGGCGACGGGATTTTGATTCCGGTGACTGACAGTTTCTTACGGGCAACACCCCAAACAAAAAATAGCGCCGACAATCACAAATGGCTGGAAGATATTTTGTTAGCAATCATGAGTTACGTCCTCCAAAATATCTTCTCAAACCTAGTTGTATTTTAGGTTCAAGTTTAAGTTTTAATGTCTTTTAATGTAGATTTTACGTCATTTTTGTTTATGTCAGTTGGTTGATGAGTTGAATTTAGATCATCCATAATATCATTTATTTTATGTCTGATTTCGGTTAGACCTAAAGAAGTTTGATAGATGTAGTAGATTAGATCTAAGATCTAGGTTTAATGTTGTTAAAACCCTAGAATTTATGTCGTTTAGGTTCAATTTGGATAAAACCTAAAAGAGGATGAAATTTAGGTTTAATGTAGATAGAACATAAATTTTATGATTTTTAAATCCAATGTAGGTAGGATTTAAAGTTTAAGATGATTTAAGTTCAATGTAGGTAGAACTTAAGATATGTGGATGATTTAGGTTCAGTTTAGGTAGAACCTAAAGTTTAAGATGGTTTAAGTTCAATGTATATAGGACTTAAGATTTAAGATGGTTTAGGTTCAATGTAGGTAGAACCTTAAGGTATGAAGATGATTTAAGTTCAATGTAAATAGAACCTTAAGGTATGAAGATGATTTATGAAGATGATTTAAGTTCAATGTAAATAGAACCTAAAGTTTAAGATAGTTTAAGTCCAATGTATGTAGGACTTAAGATTTAAGATGGTTTAGGTTCAATGTAGGTAGAACCTTAAGGTAAGGTATGAAGATGATTTAAATGTAAGTAGAACCTAATGTTTAAGATGGTTTAAGTCCAATGTATGTAGGACTACTGGAGCGTGTCGAGAAGGTATTTACCGTCCCTTTAATGGAGTTATAACCTCATGTATGAGGATGATTTAGGTTAAATGTAAGTAGAATCTAAGTTTAAGTCCAATGTATGTAGGACTTAAGATTTAAGATGGTTTAGGTTCAATGTAGGTAGAACCTAAGGTATGAGGATGATTTAGATGATTTAGGTTCAAATTTAGGTTCAATGTAGGTAGAACCTAAAGATTAAGATGTTTTAAGTCCAATGTATGTAGGAATTAAGATTTAAGATGGTTTAAGTCCAATTTAGGTAGGACTTAAAGTAAATTTAGGTTCAATATGGATTGAACCAAAGACCTGAAATAATTTTAAGTACAATGTAGGTAGGACTTAATGTTGATTTAGATCCAATGTAAGTAGGACTTAAATTTTGTTTAGATTCAATATGGATTGAACCTATGGTTCGAAATAGTTGTAAGTCCAATGTAGGTGGGAATTAAGGTTGATTTAGGTTCAATATGGATTAAACCTATAGGTTTAAAATGGTTCTAAGTCCAATGTAGGGCTGTCAAAGTGGCTTGTTGTTCGCGAACAGCTCGTGTTCGGCTCGTTCGCTAAGTTAACAAGCCAAACACGAACAAACATTTGTTCGCTCGTGTTCGGCTCGTTTTGGCTCGAAATACTATCAAACAATTATATATATATTTCTAATGAGTAGTATTTTTAAAAAAAATTAATTAACTACAAAGCTACAAAGATTTATAATCAATTAAAAGTATTAATGAACAGAATAAAAATTATTAAATAGATTTAAATGATGTTTCAATATAAGCAATAATTTTTAAATCTTGTCCCAATCATTAATATCTTATTACTACGTCATTAGGGTTGTCAAAACGACTCTTTGTTCGTGAACGGCTCCTTCTAATGAGTAGTATTTTAAAAAAAAATTAATTAACTACAAAGCTACAAAGATTTATAATCAATTAAAAGTATTAATGAACAAAATAGAATAAAAATTATTAAATTAGATTCAAATAATGTTTTAAATCTTGCCCCAATCTTTAACATCTTATTACTACGTCATTAGGGTTGTCAAAACGACTCTTTGTTCGTGAACGGCTCGTGTTCGGCTCGCTAAACAAACGAGTCGAACACGAACACACTTTTTTAGCTTGAAATATAAACGAGCGAGCCTAGGCTCGCTCGTGTTCACCTCGTTTACACCCCTAGTCCAATGCAAGTAAGAATTTGATTTAGGTTCATCATGGATTGAACCTTAGAGTTTATGTCAGTTTAAGTTCAATGTTAGTTGAACTTAAAAGTTTAAGTTGAATCGGGTTCAATGTAAGTTGAGCCTGAAGTTTAAGTTAACTTAAACGTTTAAGTTAACTTAGGTTTATCTTAGGGTTTCAGATAGCTTAGGTCCAATTTGGGTAGGACTTAAGAAAGTTTGATTAAATCTAATGTAGGTTCGACTTAAAGTTGACTTAGGCTCAATATCGATTGAATCTAACATTTATGTTGATTGTTGACTTAGATTCAAGTTGGATTGAACATAAAGGTTTTATTTGACTTAGATTCAAGTTGGGTTGAACCTAAATGTTTGATTTGACTTAAATTCAAGTTGGGTTGAACCTAAAGGTTTGACTTGACTTAAATTCTAGTTGGTTTGAACCTAGGGGTTTGATTGGACATAGGTTCAAGTTGGGTTGAACCTAAGAGTTTGATTTGACTTAGGTTCAAGTTGGGTTGAACCTAAGGGTTTGATTTGAGTTAGGTTCAAGTTGAGTTGAACCTAAGAAGTTGAACCTAAGAGTAACCTAAGAGTTTGATTAGGTTCAAGTTACGTTGAACCTAAAAGTTTGATTTGACTTAGGTTCAAGTTGGGTTGAACCTAAGGGTTTGATTAGGTTCAAGATAGGTTGAACCTAAAGGTTTGATTTGACTTATGTTCAAGTTGGGTTGAACCTAAGGGTTTAAGTTGACTTAAGCTTAATGTAAGTAAAGCATAATGTGTTTAATCAGATCTAATTAGGCTTAGACCTAATTGGGTTTTAGGTTAATCAAGCCTAATGTAAGTAAGACTTAAAGTGATTAATTAGATCTAATTAGGGTTAGACCTAATTGCGGTTTAGGTTAATTACGTCTAATTAGGGTTAGACCTAATTGGAGTTTTTGTTAAATTAAGTCTAATGTAAGTAAGGCTTAATGTGGTTAATTAGGTCTAATTAGGGTTTGACCTAATTGGATTTTATTGAGTTAAGCATAATGTGATTAAGGCTTAAAAAGGTTTAATTAGGTCTAATTATGGTTTAGACCTAATTAGGGTTTATTTATCTTAAGCTTAATGTAGTTATAACTTAAAAGAGGTCAATTAGGTCTAATTGGGCTTTAGACCTAGTTAGGGTTTAATTGTGTTAAGACTAATGTAATTAACAATTAAATTAGGTCTAATGATGGTTTATACCTAATTAGGGTTTATTTGGTTCAAGCCTAATGTGGTTAAGGCTTATGTGATTAAGGCTTAAAAGGGGTTAATTAGGTTTAATTGGGGTTCAGACCTACTTAGGGTTTAATTGTCTTAAGCCTAAAGTGGTTAAGGCTTAAAGAAATTTAATTAGGGTTTAGACCTAATTTAGGTTTAAATTTGCCTAAGCCTAATGTAATTGAGGCTTAAGGTGTTTAATTAATTCTAATTGGGGTTTAGAACTAATTAGGGTTTGTTTTTGTTAAGCCTAATGTGATTAAGGCTTGAAGGAGGTTAATTAAGTCTAATTGGGGTTTAGACTTAATTAGGGTTTATTTGTCTCAAGCCTAATGTTATTAAGGTTTAAGATTGTTTATTAGGTCTAATTGGGGTTTAGACCTAATTAGGCTTATTTTGTCCTAAACTCAATTTCGTTAAGGTTTAATTCGGTCTAATTAGGGTTTAGACATAATTAGGGTTTAATATCTGTTAAGCCCTAATGTGATAAAGGCTTAAAGAAGTTTAATTAGGTCTAATTGTCGTTTAGACCTAACTAGGGTTTAAGTTTACCTAAGCCTAATGTAATTAAGGTTTAAGATCATTAATTAGGTCTAATTAAGGTTTAGTCCTAATTAGGGTTTTGATAAAATTTGGGTTCACCTAGATTAAACCTAAATGTTTGAGTTTGGTTTAAATCCATTTTGGGATTGAATTCAAGTTTTAACCTAAGTCTATGTATGTTAGACCTAAGTGTTGTGTGAGTTTGAACTCATCATTTGAGATTTTGATATTGAGTCTAAAGGAGTTAGACCCAATAGTCAAGAGGAGATGACTAAACTCCATGTTGGTTACGGTTTAGGTTCACCCTAGATCTAATTTGAGAGTCAGACCTAAGGTTTAGGATTTGGTCAATCCTACATATCTTTTAGAGCTAAGATTTAAGCCTAAGAAATTCTAGGGTTTAAAGTGCAAATTTGAAATTTACAAAATTTGACCCTAAATGGCGAAAATGTCATTTTAAATTTTCAAATGGCTAAAAATTGTCATTTTAGAGTTTAAAAGTGTGACTCTAAATTTTTTAACCCTTTTTAAATTTAATTTCAAATTTCTTGATTTTTTGTAATTATTTTGGAAATAATTACAAAATTTGATAGAAATTAGAAAACTGAACCCTACAGAATTTTCCTAACATTAGAAAAATCAGAGGATGTATCCCTAAAATTTTCAGATTTTTTTTTATTTATAAATAATTTTTTAATAATTAAATTACTCTAGAGAGTAATTAATTAATTAAAAATTAAATATAATTTGTTAAATTTCAATTTCACTTTCAAAATTTTCTCCTCATTTTTCTGAATCCAGAGGTACTTTTGTCTTATTTTTGTGATTTTTCCATGCCAAGTTATGCAATTTTAAATGTTTTTGTAATTTTTTGAATTTAAATAAAAAGGAAATTCCGAATTTCCTTTTTAAACAGCGCGACAACTGACTGGATCATTGGATTCTTAGTGGAGATTTCCACATGTATTCTCAGCGAGTCTGCGGTTCTGTCTGTTTCATATGGACAAATCTGCAGTCTGACTCGTTCCGAGCCGTCCATTTTTTATACACAAAAATGGACAACATCGCTTCGTCATCCCAAAGGGAGATGAACCGAGAGCCCTTCATGATCAAACCCTAATTTCTCAATGGATTTTTTATGAAACTTCATAAAAGTATTCCCAAAAGCTTCATCTAAAGTAGACGCTCACATCTATACAGTGATGTATAAGTTTTGAAATGATTCTCTTCACAATGTCTGAAAACTGAGCCAAAATTAGGGTAAGGAGCCCTACCTTGGCCTCATAGGATGAAATCTTGATTGGAAATGTCCCAGAGCCCAGAAAGACCCTACAAGTATCTCAAAAGTTCGTCAGCATTCACGAGAGTTCCTTAGATCAGATTATTTAACCTTAAATCTTCAGGCGAGCTCCTCTAGTAGAGCTCACTCATATCTCTCGAGTTCTTCCAAACTCTCCTGTACTAATTTTGTCCTCCTACCAAGCTCATCAATAGCTACCTAACTGGATCACAAAACTCGATGAGCAGTGCTTTGAGGAAGAATGAAGAGAACTCAAGTTCATTATTATATATGTAACTATTTATTAGCCGCCTGCCTCCCACAATAAGGATTTTGTCAATGACAAGTCTACTCAGGTTTTGTATAGTACATCCTATAATGTTGTTTTTTTTATTCAACCCCTATGCAAACACATAGGATCTATGGTGTATAAATCGAAAGTAAAAAATGGGATAAAATGGTGATGATCTGACTCTATCATTCTCTTTCTCTCTCTAACTCTCTCTCTAAAAAATCCTCAGCTTCCTCTTGAGCTTAGAAAGCTTCTCCTCAATCCAATTGGAGTTGAAATCAGGTCTTGGTATGAGCTTGATTAAATGGGGTCACAACTTCATTGAGGAGAGGGTTAGAGCCTGTGAAGAGGGCCAATTTCAATTGGAAATCTTTTTGTAGAGTCTAAGGAAGCTTTTAGAGGAGTCAATTTGGAATTTTAAATGGGTTTGTGCCAAACTCAAAAATTCCCCTAGAATTGGGGAGTGAAATTGGAACAGGTCAGTGGATTTCAGAAGCTAATTCTATGGGGAATTAATTCCTTAGTGTCTGGAGGATAAATTTACTATTGAGAGATTTTGGAATTGGGGACTGTAGGTTGGTCTCCTCTCCTTTAGAGCTCTCGGGTTAGCCTATTTATAGACTTGGGGAAGTCATGGTTGAGCTAGGGTTTACTTGGCGAAGAAGGTAACAACCTTATGATGGCTGTGGATAAGTTCCTTGGTTGAAGATTTTTATACCTATTTTTGAGATATTGCACTTTAATTGAAGGTATTTGTGTGTTTTTTTTTTCAGGTACAATTAAATGAATGAAAAATGGTGAAAGGAGTGAAAATGATTAAATTTGGAGCAAAAATGAAGAAGGTTTGCAAAAGAACTGTGGTGCCTAAGCGCCCAAAGCTGGTGCTTACGTGCCAGTAAAACCGAGAAGGCCCCACCTAAGCGCGAAGTACCTCACGCCTAAGCGCCAGAAGTAGTTACTTGATGATTCAATGAATTTGTATGAATTTTTGAAGAGGTGTTTGAATTAACCCTTGGTGAAAACGTGAGAAACAGTTGATGGACACGAAAATACAATCAATTGGCTTTTGAAATGAGGCAACTCTTGGAAAATTCATTGAATATGAAAACATTTTGAAGAGACACCAAGACACCTTTTGAAAAATTATAAAAGAAGACTTGGATTGGATTGAAGAACCCCCTTCTTAGAGACTCTCTCTCGCTAGCCCCTTCCACACTCTCTTGCGATTTCTCCCACACACGCTGCCCCCCCGCCTTTTATTTTTATTTTGAGTTGTAGTTTGTATTGTAAGTGAAGGAAGAGATTCAAAGGAACTTCAAGAGTTTCGTTGAGAGGATTTGAGATAATTTTTTATCTTTGTGACTACATTTAGTTTTTATTTTAAACTTTTTATTTGTTTGCATGATTTTTAATTTCAAACTTAAGTGTGGTTGTGTTTTTTTCATAAATTATGAGTATTTTTCTTTATCTTTTTCCTTAAAATAATAAGTGATTAAGTATTGGATGGAAGTTGTGTGAAGTATTAATCTTTAATGTTGGAATAAGTTGTGATGTTTTAAGCCTTGTACTTCATTTACTTCTTGGTTTGACTAATTAAGATGGTAATATTTGTTATGAGAACATGTAAGATCCGAGATGGTATTGTCTCAGTCATAAAATGGTAAGAATCACATGAGGAGATTGTATGAATGAGGAGATTGTATGAATGAGAATGTAATTCATATGATTAAGTGCAAATAAATAGGGAAACAAACTTTGAAGGTTGTAGAATTAGAGGATTTTAGATTTGTTTTTTCCAACTATTACAGCTAAAGCCCCTAATTTATTTTATTATTTTAGGTTTTGATATGAGATGTTAGCATCCAGGTGGAGGTAGAAGAGGGAACTCTAGAGTGAGAGCTAGTATCTTCCCTACCTAACCCGTCTTCAAAACTATTCAAATTTTAAATTAGCGAATGTTCTTTATAGCATCTCTAGTAAGGGTAAAAAATATCATTTGGCACAACACAATTTGAATACTTCTACAACATAATTCTTAAACTTGTTATTGATTCATGATAAGGAAAAATATATTTTATTTATATTGCCTTCATTTTACAAATATCTAGTTAAGTTTAGTTAGTTGTTTAATTTACTTTCATTTATCAAAAATCACAAAATGAATCAAATTTTTATTCCTATTATAGCACCTATAGTTTGAGTAAGAATATTTTGCAAAGTAGAATTTGATATATAATTTATTATGAGTTTAATTGCATATTGTACTTTTTTTTGTGTGTTTGATATTTGAGGCTTAATAAAAAAGTCTTATATTACTTGATAGTGATACATATACTTGTGTATTATTCCATAATTTAATATAATAATTGTGTTCTTATTTTCTTCAAAGACAAGATTTTGCCTAGCGGATGCTGGTGATCAAGTTTTTGGCACCGTTACAAAGTAAGAATTATAAGTCAGGAAAAACTAAGAATATAACCGCATACATCGTATTGACATACAAAATTCGGATCAAGTTTTTGGCATCGTTGCCGGGGAATCAAAATATAAAATTTTTGAAGAAATTTTTAGAAAGAAAATTTCTATTTTTAGAATGCTTATTTAAACTTTTAGATTTATTATAGGAATATTGTAGTGTTGTTTTTATATAAAATTCTTGTTTGCGTGCTTTTATTTTATGTGTTTCATAGTAATGTATGTGTAGTTCAAGTTCTACAGGACTAGTGCCCTATGATTCAGAATTATAAAAAACCATTAGAAAAATTAAAAAAAATAAAAGTTACAGAAAAAGACTAAAAATTTCAAGAAAGGGCAAACCAAAATAATCAAAATGCTAAAATTAATCTAGAGTTTAGACCTTTAAGAGATTGTGCAAACCCTACGGTGGATGAATTTCATTGTAGTATTCATAAACCTGTTGTGGTGGCTAATTCATTCGAGCTGAAACCTGCTATTATCCAACTGAAGATCCAAATTTACATCTTGTAAATTTTCTAGAATTGTGTACTACATTTAAATATAATGGTGTATCATATGACAATATAAAACATAGATTATTTCCTTTCTCACTGAGGGATAAGGCTAAAATATGGTTGCATTTGTTAGCACTTGGATCTATCAGAACTTGGGGTGAATTAGTGCATAATTTCCTTGCTAAATATTTTCAACCATAGAAAGCTGTGAAGTTTAGAAATGATATTATAACTTTTTGTCAGTTTGAGGGGAATCTATTTATAAAACATGGGAACGATTTAAAGAACTACTGAGAAAGTATCCACACCATACTATACCAGATTGGTTAATAATTCAAACTCTTTACAATGGATTTGCTGGATCTCTTAGATCTATTATCGATGCCGCTGCTTGTGGTTCATTGATGTCAACCATTTCATGACGCTTTTGCTTTAACTAAAGAGATGACTACTAATAATTTTTAATAGCCTTCTAAGATTGTAAATCCTAAGAAAGTAGCCAATATTCATGAATCTGATGCTTTTGCAATGTTAGTAAATCAGGTTGCTACAATTTCAAGAAAGTTAGACCAATTTGAAATGAATTTTTTCAATCAATTGCAATGATTGAACATAATTCATTAGGCCAAATGGTAGATTCTCAAGCATCAGATTCTCAAGCAATTCTCAAGCATCATTTGAAACTTTGAATGTCATAAACAACAAGCAGAATAACCCATATTCAAATTATTATAACCCAGGTTGGAAGAACCATCTTAGCTTTAACTAGAATAATACCTCGAGTAGTAATACCTAACATTGGGGGAACAACCAAATAAATCCATTGGAAAACTGGAACAGCCAACGAAATAGTCATTATAGACCTACTTATCCTCCAAGTTTTAACAATAATCCACAATTCAAGGAGAAAAGTTGTCTATAAAAGAAGTGGTTTTACAAATGGAAAATCAGTTACAAAGTCAAGGAGCTATAATTAGAAATATTGAGAATCAATTGAGACAAATAGTAAATTCATTAAGACAAATATCCCAAGGAACACTTCCTTGTAATTAAAAAGTAAAAGATCCCATGGAACACTTCCTAGTAATTAAAAAGTAAATCCAAAAGACTAAAATAAATAGCAAGTAAAAGTCGTTCAACTTAGAAGCGAAAGAGAATTGGAAGGTAGAGTTCAAAAAGAGATTGAAGTTGAGAGAGAAGAAATTGAAGAGCCTAAAGAGGACGATATGAAAGATTTAGAGAGGCCTCTTTCTCCACTTAAAATTAACTTGGAAAAACCACCACTTCCATTTCCTAAAAGACTTTCTTAACAACAGTTGGATAAACAATTTTCAAAATTTATGAAAATCTTTAAGAAGCTTACAATTAATATTCTATTTGCTGAAGCCTTAAAATAAATGCAAAGCTATGTGAAGTTTAGGAAACATATTCTTAATAGGAAAAGGAAGTTCGAAGATAACGAGACTGTTGCACTTAGTGAGGAGTGCAGTGCTATAATTTAGGAAAAGCTTCCTGAAAAGCTTAAAGATCCTGACAGCTTCACAATTCCATGTGCAGTAGGAGACATATTTTATTGGAAAGCTTTATGTGACTTTGGTGCAAGAATTAACCTTATGTCATTATCAATATTTAAGATATTGGGATTATGAGAAATATCCCCTACTACTGTAACTGTGCAATTAGCAGATCATTCAATAACATATCCCAAAGGAGTTGTAGAAGATGTTTTAGTGAAAGTGGATCAATTTATCTTTCTTGTTGATTTCATTGTGCTAGATATAGAGGAAAATAAAAAGATACCTATCATTTTAGGGAGACATTTCCCAGCTACATAAAGAACAATGATAGATGTGCTGAAAGGAGAATTAACTATGTGTGTCAATGATCAAACAATTACAGTTAATATTTCTAAATCAATGAAGTGTCCTGCAAAAAGTAAAGATGATGAATGTTACAAAATGTGATAAGATATCTGAGTGAATGTCATTTCAAAACAACTTTTGAAGAGAAATATGAAATAAAAGAGATGGAACACGGTCAAGAAGAAGAATTAAATCAATTTGAAGATTTTTATAAGGAAGATTTGAATTATATTTGAGAAAGTTTTGAAGTTTTGGACATGACAGAAAAAGATAAATCTTTTTGTCTATCGCTTGAAAAATCTCATGAACTTGAGTTGAAGTTACTTCTTGAACATTTAAAATACGTCTTTGTTGACCTCATTTTTGGTTGAGGTTTTAGTTTTCCCTCTTTAGTTGCCTAAGGTCTAGCCATATGACTTTCCT
>NW_018250873.1:121224-122621 GCF_001263595.1 Phalaenopsis equestris
CCCTTTTAGAAAACTAGAAAAGGATCCCTCACCATTAAAAAATCTAAACTCTTCCTTCCTCAACTTAAAGTTCTTCCACGTATTGGTTCTAACCTCTAGCACTTAGTAGGTGGGGTCAGTATGAAGGATCACAAGGAGAGAGTCCCCATAGGACTGTTTGAGGTTAAGGTTGACCCTGGTTGTTGGCATGGAGTTCATTCACTTCAGTCACTATCACCTACATCTACTCACAACCCTGAAACCCAAACTTGTTGACTTTGATCCCTTAATCTTTCGGGAAACTCATGTAGTTGGTCCCCTAGACCCACTATCCTTAGGATAGGGTTTAGCTAAGACCAGTACATAAAGGACCCAAATGGGAATTTTATTGGTCCATAGCTCATGTAGGGTGGTTGGCACCCCAATTCTACAAAGTTTCCAATTTGACTTTTTTACCCCTAAACCTACCCAAATTACCTAAACACCCCTAAATCCCAAATTTGGCCAAAAATCTCAATTTCACCCAATCAATTTCAATTTGGCCAAAAATCTCAATTTCACCCAAAATACCCAAATTTGTCCAAAAATCATTTCAAACCATATCAAAATACCCAAATTACTCAAATCCACCCAAAAAGTTCCAAAATTACCAAAATACCCCCAAATTTGCCAAAATTACAAAAATACCCTTGGCACCCCAAAATTTCTAAAAACCTCTAAAATTACTCCAAATGTCTCCAAAACCAATTTTGACCCTCCAATTGGACACAATTTGGCCAATTTGACCATTTTGACTAAAACCCCCAAATTGCCTTTAATGACCTAATTTCCCCAAATTCATCCCAAATGTCCATCAATTTATACCCAATTTCCCTCAATTTCAATTTTGAACTCAAATTAACCTTTCATATGACCAATACTAACCAAATCCAAGCCTAATTGGCCCATGCTTTGATCCAAATCAAAACCCTCAATTTTGGCCCTATGACTTGAACCCAGACTTAAATCTCACCTAATTGAACCCCATAACCTACTCAAATTACCCCAATTTTAATCCTAAACTCTTCATAACACTCCTGTCGGCACTATTTTTGGTGTGGGGTTTGCCTGTAAGAAGCTGTCGGTCATCGGAATTGAAATCCCGTTGCCCGCTTCGGAAGGACATTTTAAAAATTTTAATTTTGAAAAAGATGAAGTCAAACTGACCCCATAATTTTCATAGTTTAGATGAAAGAGCACTTTATCTCAAATCCTGTATCTATCTCGAAGGATGAACACAAGAATTGAGGGGGAGGCTCGATCAAATAAACTAAAGAAAGTTATGACATCCGTTTGGTCTGCGAAAACCAATATATTGGCCGACAAATTCCCCTATTTAATATAAGGAATTAAATAGGGTTTATATTATGCTGGGTTCG
>NW_018250873.1:122697-123299 GCF_001263595.1 Phalaenopsis equestris
GATCCGAAGGAGAACTTCAGTGACTTCCCAAGCTATCCTATTATTTGGCTTCAATTTAGGAAAAATCATTTAGATGTTTCATCCTGCAATTTTTATTAGGATTTACATTTGTGTGAAGCAATCAGCACAAATAACCTTGAAGATGTGAGGATTTAGGTCATGACAAACGATTATCTCAGAATCCTAAGACGAGTTAGGCCTTAGATTGTACAAATGCCTAAAAGATGTATTTGAGGATTCATGTTGCACTAGGCAAACAACCTCGAATTCCTATGGCTTTGTTGTTTAAAGCTAAGAAAGGATGTGTTGTTGTAGATCCTCTTACTATTGAAGATGGCCAGACTGCCCACCATGTAAGCTCAAAGCTCCTCGTTGTAGCAAAGTTTAAGTTTTCTAGGTCATTTGGTTATAATGTCAAATCAGGTGACCCTATGTTTAAAGTTCTTTAAATTTTATTATTGGCATATTAAAGTTGATTAAAGCGACACCGGTCAAGATCCCACGGTTCCATCGTCCCGGCACCACTATTTTCTATTGGAATCACTTAGTCCAAATGAATTTACTAAACTCAACTTAATGAGTTCCATAATTTCATTTAGACC
>NW_018250873.1:123761-124238 GCF_001263595.1 Phalaenopsis equestris
CTTAACCCCACTGCTTAGGTGTCAAGAAGAGGAGCTCTCAGCTCAATTTGGGCTGAGGTGGCCTCTTGGCATGGGTTTGGGTTTTAGCCATGTGGGGGTTCACGATTTTTTTGTATTTTAGCTTAGGTTAAGATGGCTAACCAAGGGTTGGATCATGGTTAAAGTTTATGATGCTCAGTAAAAATGGCACCATATGGTATGGACATGTGTTATGGCAAGTACCTTGATTTAACCTCTTTATTATCCCTTTTAAAAATTTTTCAAAAAATTTACCCATGGGATAAATATGAAGCTTAAACATGGGTGGATGGCTGGCTTTAAACTCAACCTTAGAGTCTAGGATGAGTTAGGGTAAGACTCATTTGACCATACCAAGCTCAATTGGTTTGGATTTGACCATAAGTCCAAAAAGGTGCATGTGACCACATCTTGTGTTTGAACTACGTTAGGCATGTCAATTGGCCCAATTAACTATGG
>NW_018250873.1:125213-129729 GCF_001263595.1 Phalaenopsis equestris
GCATTTCAAGTAGAATTGGATAAATATCCATTCTAAATGAACCATGGATCAATGAAATCCCCATTTTGGGCTCTCATGTATTGATCTTAGCCAAGGTATTGTGAGGGTATTGTGAAGATATGGTAAGGGTATAGTATATCTTAGCTCCAAATCAACACCCAGGGTCAATCCTAAGGCCAAGTAGTCCTATAGGAACTCTCCTTGAGTTCTCTCATAATTATCTTACCTACTAAATATTAGAGGTTAGGACCAATATGTGGAACTTCAAGTTGAGTAAAGAAAAGAGTTTTGAGTTTCTAATGGTGAGGGTACCTTTTCTAGTTTTCTAATACTAGTCAATAGGAAAGTCCTATGGCTAGACCTAGGCTACTAAAGAAGTTTCTAGACCTCAACCAAAAGTGAGGTCAACAACTCCTACACACCAAATTAAACTTTTAATTGGCCTTGTGAAGCCTCAATTTCACTTAATTTTAACCCAAGTCCAAAAATCCCCAAATTTGCCCCAAATTGGCAATGTCTCTAAATTCCACCAAATTGAATGCCCTAAAAAAAAAATTGACACCCAATTTATGTTGAAAACTCTTCATGACATTCCTATGGACCATTTCCAACCATCAATTTGGACTTAGCCCAACCTTAGGCCAACCTCTACCCAAGTCTAGCCCAATATGCCCAAATTGACCAAAATCCCAAAATCCTTCAAATTGAGCTTTCAATTGACCTTAAAATTACTTCAATCCTTCACCAATAATCTTCATTACATTCATCTACACAATTTTGATCAATCAATTGAGCTCAAAGTCATGGCTAGCCTAACCCAAACCCAAATTTTAGCCTTTTTGACCCAAATTAGACCCATGCATCGAAATTGACTTAGCCATCCTAAAGTAACCAAATTAAGTTCTCCACAGCCACTAAGCACACCTTATTGACCAGGATAAACCCTCTAAAATCACTCAAGTAACCTATGGACCAATGAGTCCCTAAATTAAGGGATCTTATCCAATTTTTGGGCCTTAACCAAAAATCTCTTCCATCATCACTTACCATTGGGAGTAAATTTAAATTAAGCCTCCCTCTAGCTCACCTTACTTTCTGGCCACCACCCCTGACCCTAGCGGCCGGCCTAGTGGCCAGAAAACACCAAAGCCGAGACCCCTAAGCTCAAATTAAAACCCAATTTCAACTCCATAGGCTAGCTCATCCCAATGGCTCTTTAGAGCTCCTCAGCCCTCCACCTAAGCACCATTCTACGCCCCTCAATTGACCTTGAGCTTCCCCCTAAGATCTTTTATTTAATCAGGCCTTCCATGGTCAAAGAGGAGAGTGTGCCAAAATCCTTGGGGAAACTCTGCCCAATTGCTCTCAGACACTCTCCAAGAACTCCTAAGCTCACTGTCAACATTTTTCCCCCATTGATCCCCACTGTACAAGCCCAATTTTGAGCTCAAAATTTCAGTCCAAACCAGGACATCTCTCCACAGTCCACCAAACTCAAATTAATTGTGCACACACCATACCTAGAGCAACAGGAGTTGATTCCCCATCAAACCCCCCTCTGAAACAACCTCTAGGATAGCTTTAGACCAACACCTGAAATCGAGCTTGATCGAAATCATACCTAGACAATTCACCAAGGCTGGAGACTTCATCCAGAGGTTTGTTGGGTCCAATTGAAGCTACCACAACCATCTGATTGAGGTCTCCCCTCTCAGGCAAAGGTATTGAGCTCCAACCCTAGCCCGAGCTTATTCGAGCTTATTTAGATTCTCCATACGTATTTAATGTATTTCAGACCATATAAGCCTTATGGATACGTTCGTCTTGAGTAGATGAAGGTTACCCCATGTGATTTGGTAGAAACTAGGCAGAGATCTTAAGGTTTTAGTGTGAATGGCTCACGGGTTAGGTCACTTGGGGACGATAACCGAGAGTCGTCCGATTGCGCGTGTATCCAATGGACGGAGTAGATAAAACTGGGCAATCCCTTGGTGTATAAAGCGCGGTCCGCATGGAGGCTTTATGGCTGGCGGCGTCAAATAAAGTCAAATAGGAGGGAGATTGATACACTGAAAATATATGCATTTTTAGACCCATATTTATACTTAATATTAGTGATATTGCACCTTAATGGAAGGTATTTTGATGTTTTCTTACAGGTTATTAATTTTTAGGACTTAAAGTAAAAAAAAAGCAAAAAGGATGGAATTGGAGTCAAAATGACTTTTTTAAAGAAGTACTTTGCGTCGACCGCGCCAAGGGCAGTGCCGACGGCGCAGAACAACAGAACAACTGAAATTTTTACTCAACGCCAGACTAGCGTCGACGGTGCCAAAGGCAATTTAACTCCCGTTTCTAGAAGGTTTGATGTATTTTGATGATTTTTTAAGAGTTTTTAGAGGAACCTCTTGGAGAACCAACCTTGGGCTTTATTTTGGGTTAAAATTCATCAGGAAATTGACTCCTTTTCACTCTAAAACATTCCATTACGTTCCATTTTTTGCCATTCTTTATAATCCATCTTCATTCCACCACTATATTGGAGTCCATTAGTGATTTTTCATTTATAGTTTATAGTTTGTGTGGTGAGATTTTAGTTTGTGTGGTGAGAGATTTCTTCTTTCGTACATCTTTAAAGAAAAAATGAAGAGTCTTGTAAAGAGAGAAAGAGTTCAAGAGGGACTACAAGGGATTTTCTTTGAGAAAGAGTTACAGATAAGTTGTGTTTGTTTATTATTGTTGTATAAACTTTATTTTGTTTATGAAATTCATATTTTGTTGTATCTTTCTCATGAGGTCTGACTAGTTTTGTTTGTTTTTCTCCTTACTCTGAGATATGGTGAAATGACCATATAACTTGGATGTGCCAATATTAAAATATAAAATAAATTGTGATGATTTTTTAAACTGCAAACTTAATTTACATTTCGATCTAACCAATTGAATTGTTAAAATATGTTGTGAAACATATGATCCGGGAAATGAAGTATGAATTTTACAACACAGTGAGGATCACATTTAATTTCATGGAGGAGAAATTCATTCATTGAATTAAGTGCAAATAAATAAGGAAATATTCTTTGTTGGGTGTAGAATTGGAGAATCTTTAGGGTGACAGACTAAAATTCCCAATTCGATCTTAGTGTTTAAAAACTAAAGCGAGAGTTAGCCTTCAGGTGAAGGGAAGTGGGAGCTCTGGAGTGGGAGCCGATATCTTCCTATCCTTGCCACGTATTTAAAGACTAAACCTAGGTTTAGCCAATAATTTTCTATGCACTATATCAGGGTAGATAATTATAATTTCTCCTATTTGACACAATACATATTATAAACAGTTATCTCATCTCATTTCACCAGAACCTCGTTGTAGTGGGAATGATATTTTTTCACAAAAGAAATCTTCATTACAAAAATATAGTTAGTAGATTAGTATTTACTTTTTTTACTTTTTAAATCTATTTTGTTAATAGTTAAGTACTTTAGTTTTGATAACATCTCAACATTCAAAATTAGTGACAGTGATTTCGTTTGATTTTCTGTAAATTTCCTTTGATTTTCTTCGTTTGATTTTCTGTAAATTTCCTAGTAAAACTTATCATTGTCAACTTACACCTTCCCTGCGTTATCAATATTTGGGGCTTAAATAGAAAGTCATTTATTACTTGATAACGATACGTATACTTACGTAGAATCTCATTATTAATTGTCTATAATAATTATATGTCTATAATTATATATATTTTACACAACTTACTTTTCATACAAGGATCAAGCTTTTAGCGTTGTAGTGGTGTCAACTTCATAAATCCTTACATATAAAAAATCAGGATCAAGTTTTTGGCGTCGTTGCTTGGTGAAGGTAATGGTTAAATTTAGGTAAATTAAATTATTTTAGAAAATTAGGAAAGTTAGAGATAATATATATACTATAAAAATATATAAAAATAGAAAAAATATATACAAATAATCCAAAATCTAAAAAGAAATTTATTTATGAGTGTTTTTTTTAAAATTTTACTTTGTTAACTTTATTTTTCTATGTGAAATATTGGATCTAAATGCTTAGTAGCTTACAATTCAAAGTTAGAAAGTACTATTAGAAAAGTTTGAAAACAACAAAGAGAAATTAAAAATTTAAAAGAAATGAAATTTGAGAAATTAAAAATTTAAAAGAAATGACAAATAACTTAGAAAATCCAATAAATGAGAATCGACAAAGATCTTTATAATATTATGCAAATCCGACAGCAGATGAACTTCACTTGACTATTCAAAATCCTGATGTTGCTGCTAATTCATTTGAGCTTAAACCTACTATTATTCAAATGGTACAAAATAATCAGTTTGAAGGATCACATACTAAAGATCCTAACTTACATCTTGCTAGTTTTCTTGAGATTTGTGCTACATTTAAATATGATGGAGTGTCTAATGATCTTGTTAGGCTTAGACTTTTTCCTTTTTCATTAAGGGATAAAGCCAAGACTTGGTTAAATTCATTAGCACCGATCTCTAT
>NW_018250873.1:129802-133346 GCF_001263595.1 Phalaenopsis equestris
TGTTAAGCTTAGAAATGATATTAATTACATCTTTTTGTCAGTTTGAAGGGGAATCGATATATGAAGCCTGAGAAAGATTTAAAGATCTTCTTAGAAAATATCCACACCATACTTTGCCAAATTGGTTAATAATTCAAACTTTTTACAATGGATTAGTAGGATCACTAAGATCTATTATAAATGCTGTTGCGGGTGAATCATTAATATCAAAACCTTTTGATGAAGCATATTTTTTAATTGAAAAAATGGCTACTAATATTTTTCAATGGCCCTCTGAAAGAGTAAATCCTAAGAGAGTAGTCATTATTCATGATTCTGATGCAATGTCTATTTTGGCATCTCAATTTGCTGCTATTTTTAAAAAGATTGATTAGATAGAAGTGAACTACTTTCAAATACCCCCAATATTAGAGGAAATTTCACTATGACAGATTATTGATACTAGACCATCTTATGAAACTTTTAACGCTATAAATAATCGAAATAACAGTCCCTATTATAACTATTTTAACCCTGGATAGAAAAATCACCCTAATTTTAGTTGGAATAATTATAACAATCAGGTGAATCCATCCGAAAATTTGAACAATCAAGGAAATCCTAATTTTTGACCTTATTATCCTCCAGAATTTAACTCCAATCCTAACCTATAAGTTAAGGAAAATAGGTTGACGATGGAAGAAGTGACGTTGAATATGGAAAATCAAATACAAAATCAAGGGGCTACTATTATAAATATTGAAAATCAATTAGGACATATTGCTACTGCACTTAGTAACAGACCTTCTGGAATTCTTTTGAGTACTGTGGAAGTTAATCCCAAAGATCAAAATAAAGAGCAAATTAAAGCTATTCAATTACGAAGTGGAAAAAGAAGTTGAAATAAGGGTCCAAAGAGAAACTAAAGTTGATGAAGAGAAGGAAGAACTGGAAAATGATCAACATGAAAACGAACAAACACAGGTTCCTTTAGAAAAATCGTTATCTTCATTTCGTCAAAGACTGAAGCAGAAAAATAAAGATAAACAATTTACAAAATTTTTGGAAATCCTTACAAAATTAACGATAAATATTCCTTTTGTTGAAGTTTTCGAACAAATGTCAAGTTATGTGAAATTTATGAAGGATGTACTAAATAAGAAAAGGAAGTTTACAAATCATAAGACCGTTGTAGTTAGTTTATCAATCAATAAATGTTTAGATTTGGGAGAAATTTCCCCTACTACTGTAACTTTTCAGTTAGTTGATCGATCAATAACTTATCCAAAAGGAGTTATCGATCAATAAACTATCTAAAAGGAGTTATAGAAGATATGCTAGTCAAAGTGGATAAATTTATTTTCCCTGTAGACTTTCACTAGTAAAAGTGGATAAATTTATTTTTCCTGTACACTTTATAGTATTGGATATGGAGGAAGATAAAGAGATTCCCTTTATTTTAGGGAGACAATTTCTCGCAACAAAGAGAGCTGTAATAGATGTGCAAAAGTAAGAATTAATGATGAGAGTTAATGATCAAAAGCTTAATATACAAAAAATTATGAATTATCTTGCAATAGAAAAAGATAATGAATGATGGAAGTAGGTAATTGTCTGAGTTTCAAATAGTTTAAGAATGAGTGTGAAGATAAATTAAAGCAAGGAAAGATTTTTGAGAATGAAGATGAAATAAAAGGAGAAGATTTGGGTTATATTCAGGGCAAATTTGAAACGTTAGACTTGTTGGAAAACGATAGTAAAAATCTTATTCCTTCAAGTATTAAACCACATGAATTAAAGATATTACTTGCCCATTTAAAGTATGTATTTTTAAGAGAGTCATCTACGTTGCATGTTATCATATCTTCTGAGTTAACTGAAATTCAAGAACAAAAGTTGATAGAAATGTTGAACAAGTATAAAAAGGCTTTTGGATGGACTTTAGCAGATATTAAAGGAATTAGTCCTTCAATTTGTATGCATAGAATTTCATTAGATGAACAATATGACCTAAAGCTGATCCTCAGAGAAGATTAAACCCAATAATGAAAGAAGTTGTTAAAAAAGAGATTTTAAAATGGTTAGATGTTAGAATTATGTATCTTATTTCAGATAGTGCTTGGGTAAGCCCAATTCACTGTGTTCCGAAGAAAGGAGTGACTGTTGAAGAACATGAGAAAAATGAATTAATACCAATAAGATAAGTTACTGGTTGGAGAATTTGTATTGACTATAGAAAGTTAAATATGACCACTAGAAAAGATCACTTTCCTTTACCCTTTCTAGACCAATTGTTGGATAGATTGGCTGGGAATAAATATTATTTCTTTTTAGATGGATTAACCGGTTATC
This sequence comes from Phalaenopsis equestris, assembly GCF_001263595.1. Taxonomy (NCBI): domain Eukaryota; kingdom Viridiplantae; phylum Streptophyta; class Magnoliopsida; order Asparagales; family Orchidaceae; genus Phalaenopsis; species Phalaenopsis equestris. The sequence goes on from NW_018250873.1 coordinate 132,134, forward strand.
ATCAAATTCCAATTGCTCAAGAGGATCAAGAGAAAACAACATTTACAAGCCCATATGGAATATTTGCTTTTCGTAGAATGCCTTTTGGACTATGCAATGCACTAGCAACATTTCAAAGATACATGATGTCAATTTTTAGCAATTTTATAGAACATGGAATGAAAGTGTTTATAAATGATTTTTCTGTATTTGAGACTTTGTTTGAGTTTTGTCTTAATAAGTTAGAAAAAATTCTGGAAATATGTGAAAAAGTCAACCTAGTATTAAATTGGGGAAAATGTCAATTTATGGTTGCAGGAGGTATTGTGCTTGGGCATAAAATTTTTAAAAATAGCATGGAGGTAGATCCTGCAAAAATCCAAGTTATGGAAAAATTACCTCCACCTACTAATGTTAAAGGGGTGAGAAGCTTTCTACGACATGCTGGATTTTATAGGCGCTATATAAAAAAATTTTCAAAAATAACCAAGCTACTATGCCAACTTTTAGAAAAAGATGAGAAATTTGATTTTGATGAGGAATGCATAAAAGCATTTGAATTATTAAAGAAAAAATTAGTCACTGCACCTATAATAGTATCACTTGACTGGGAAAAATCATTTGAAATAATGTGTGATGCTAGTGATTATGCTATTGGGGCTGTATTAGGACAAATGGATGAAAAAGTTTTTAAAGTTATATATTATGCTAGTAAGACTCTACATGATGCTCAAATTAATTATACTACTAGTGAAAGAGAGTTATTAGCTATTGTTTATGCCTTTAACAAATTTAGACCTTATTTAATTGGAACTAAATGTATAATGCATACAGATCATTCTTCTATTAAATACTTAATGTAAAGGAAAGATGCTAAACCAAGATTAATTAGATGGATACTTCTATTGTAAAAGTTTGATTTTATTGTGATTGATAGAAAGAGAAATGATAATCAAATAGATGATCATTTATCTAGAATAGAAATAAAAATATTAACTAGTTTTGCGAATGAAATTTTAGAAAATTTACCTGATGAACAATTATATAGTATTGATGAAATGGATGTACAGTGGTATGCTGATATCATGAATTATATTGTAAGTTATATTTTATCACCTGATATGAAAAATCCATAATTAAGGAAATTTATATATGATTCAAAAGACTATTTTTGGGATGACCCATATTTATATAAACAATGTAAAGATCTAATTATTAAAAGATGTGTGTCTAT
>NW_018250873.1:133405-138617 GCF_001263595.1 Phalaenopsis equestris
TGATTCTGTCATGATTCTGAATTTGGAGGACATTTTGGAACAAATATAACTGCATATAAGATTTTGCAAGCTGGATTTTACTGGCCTACTATTTTTAAAGAAAATGAAAACAATCAGCTGTCTGTTATTTAATATATTAAAATGTGCAACAGATGACAACAAGTATGAAATATTTCTAGAAGAAATGAAATGTCTCTCAATTACACATTGGAAGTTGAAATTTTTTATGTGTGGGAATTAGATTTTATGGGATCATTTATGCCTTCATTTGGAAACTTATATATATTACTTGTTGTTGATTATATGTCCAAATGGATTGAAGCTATTGTTGTACCCGGATGTAATGCTCAGAGAGTTTTTAAATTTTTAATTAAAAGTATTTTTACAAGATATGGAATGTCGAGAGTAATTATTACTGATGGAGGATCTCACTTTAGGAATAAGAGAATCAAAAAATTAATTAAGAAATATGATATTATGCATAGATTCTCTACTGCTTATCATCCTCAGCCTAGCGGTCTAGCAGAGATATCAAATCAGATATCAAATCATGAAATTCGAATCGTGAAATTAAACACATTTAAGAAAAAGCTGTGAATCCTTATAAATTAGACTGGTCTGCTAGACTAGATACTGCATTATGGGCATATAGAATTGCTTATAATACTCTTATAGGAATGTCCCCATACAATCTGATATTTGGAAAACATGCCACTTACCAGTAGAATTAGAGCATAAAGCATTTTGGGCTATTAAGATATTTAATTTTAATCTAAAAGATGTCGATGAGAAATGATTATTGCAACTCAATGAACTTAAGGAAATAATTAATGAAGCATATGATAATGCAAAAATCTATAAAGAAAAAATGAAAATATGGCATGATCGAAAGATTATTCAGAAGAAATTTGAACCTGGACAAGAAGCTCTATTATATAATACAAGATTGAGATTGTTTCCAAGAAAACTGAAATCCAGATGATTATGACCATTTAAAGTGATTAAAGTTTATATTTATGGAACTGTTGTTATTAAAAATTCTAATACTGGAAAGGTATTTAAAATTAATGGGCATTGTCTGAAGTAATATTATGAAGGGCACATACCTCAATTTAAAGAAGTTTTAATGTTAAGTGAACTCAACTAAACAAATGGTGTGTCGGGCTGACGACGTTAAACCAAGCAATTTGTTGGAGGCAACCGATACATATATGTCTATATATTACTATTTTGTTTAATAAGTGTCTTATATATTAGTAGATAATAATCCTACACAATTGTATTTATTATAAATTAAGTCAAATATTGGTATTGGATAAAAAGTTGGAATTAAATTGAACAAAAAATGAAAGTCGCAAAATTTTGGCCACTGGCACCGACGACGCCCAAGAAAACGGACCTCAGCGCCGGCAGCGCCAATCGGGAGCACCGACAGCGTCGAGAGTGGTTTGACGGTTCAGACGACTTTTGGCGGACTTTGGCGGAATTTCGCTCCATAATAACTGTCGGGAGGTGTTTTTAAAGTCCTAAAATCTATGTAGGACGCCTAGAAATTTCTTATTTTCCGATTTCATGGCTTCCAATTCCAGAAATACTTTTTAAAGTCCTAAAAACTTTGTAGGACACCTAGAAATTTCTTATTTTCAGATTTCATGGCTTCCAATTCCAGAAATACTTCAAGGTATGGAGTTTTCAATCGAAGAAAGTTTATTAATTTTGATGCGCAGAGATTATACGATAAAGTTATTATGAAGAAGAGATTGATCAAGGAGATAGGATTTGTTAATCATGGATTGATCAATCCAAGTGCTCTGGTTGACAAGATCATTTTGCAAAGGCGATGGGAAGTTCTGTGTTACACTACCGCTACAGTTGTTGTGCCTGTAGTGCAGGAGTTCTATGCAAATCTACATGGAATTACCCAAGGAGTTGTCTTCGTACGAGGTAAGGCTGTACCATTTTCTTCTGCGAGGATTAATGAATTGTATATGATAAAAAATGTTTCAATCTGTCATTATACAAATTTACTTCCTATGCGAGATTTGATGCAAGATGTTTATAATTTTCTGACGGATTAAAGTGATATGTGGGAAGTACGAGATGAAGGATATATTAGTTTTCCTGCATCATCACTTAATCCAATTTTGAAGCAGTGACATTTCCTTATTTGTGCAAAATGACTCCCTACTATGAAGATTAGTAGAGTCACCAAGGAAAGTGTTATTTTAAACTACTGTATTCAAATGAAAAAACCTATTGATATAGGATCAATCATATTTAAATATGTTATGGGTATCATTATGAATGGGCAAATTTATGGACTTGGGCATCCTTCAACAATTTTTCTGATTTGCAGTTAATCCCAGGTGCTATATGAAAGTTGGGAAAATGTTTTAATACCATGGGAGCCTATGATTCCTATTGAATAGGATCAGTATGTTGGTAATGGAAATGAAGCACTAAATGCTATTATAAATCATTCTTCAAATGCTTCGTCTCTATTAACGCCACCAATAGTTGGAAGTTTGCTTTCCTTAGAGAAGAGATTGAAGAAAAGAAATTGAAGACTTAAGAGTATTATTCGAAAGGGAACTTCAAAGTATTATGAATGCAGTGGGAGATCTTAAGTACCTTTTTTATCATCTTGATTGGAGAATGAAAGAAACTTTTGATCATACTGGAACTTTTGAAGCAGGATTAATTCAGATGTTTAAAGAAAATGGGTGGATAATTCGACATATCAATTACCGTACTGATCCTTCTACAACCTATAAATTCATTACCAATCCATGGGAGATATTAGAGGAGGTGAAAGAACTGACGATGAAGCAGACTGACTGAAGACTTTGGATTCTCTACTTGCTTAAGAATATTTATGTATTTGATTTAATTGTGTGGATTTGATTTGGTTTGGGATTTGGTTTGGTTTGTTTTCTTTAGAATTCTGAACTTTGATTATGTGTATGATTTTGTGTTAGCATTTAGTGTTGTGGCTTGATTTCGACGCTGATTTATAATTAATTTGCTTAATAGGTGTGAATGTGTGATTTGTGAAATGTGTTTGTAAAAAGTGTATTTTCATAGGTTAAAGTTAGTTTGTTGTTGTTTGTGAAAATGATTGTTTGTGAATATTTATTTGTAAATTATTGTTAGATAAAATTGTGTTTAAAAATACTAAAAAAACTTTGGAGTAAATTAAAAGGAAATTGAATATTTGAAAAAAAATCAAAATAGTGAATTTTGGGCCTTTGAATTTTTTGCCACTGGCGCCGACGGCACCAACATGAGCGCCGATTGTGCCCTTCGATTGAAAACCACCCAAGCCCCTTAAAATTCACGATTTACATAGTAAAAACACCATTTTTACCCTTTTAGTCACCTTCAACCTCCGATTTTTGCAGTTAGGGCTTTATATTGCTCGTATTTGAGGCTATTTTAAGGAAAAGGAACTTCAGATTTCATTTTCTCTAGGTAAAAGCTACACTTTAAAGTCAAATTGCTTTGGTGAAAAACTTTTACTTAGTGAATTTAAGTTTAAAGTGCTTTACATTTTGATTTTTGGAATTTTAGAATTTATTCGGATTTTTATCAATTTTTTCTAGATTTTATATGACACCTTGATCGAGCAATAGAAAAATAGAATTTGACGAGCAAAATTTTGCTTCAGATTGTTCTCAAATTTTTCTAGATTTCTTATGGCACCTAGATCGAGCAAAAAAAAAAAGAATATGACGAGAAAAAGTTTGTTAGCTTTAAATCTAGTGCTCGATTTCATAATCTTCTGAAAATAAGAAAGTGATTCTGGTTCGTGGTTTCAAAAATTTGGGAGAAGTTGAACGATTGATTATCGCTCGACAGTGGGGAAACTTTTGCTATTTTACTACCGATGTGATTGTTGGGATAGTTATGAAATTTTATGCCAACTTTTCAGAGGCTTTTGATAATTTTTTTTTTTGTTCGAGGAGAAAGGGTGGAGTTTACTCCAAAAAAAATAAATGAGTTTTATCAGTTAGAAGATGTTTATAGATGCCAGTATCATTCATTCTCTGCCACAAATGAGGCCTTAGATGAAGTTATTTCTTTTCTGACTGGTGAGAAAGGGGCTTGGAAAGTAAAGAATGAAGTTAAAGTCAATTTTCCCCTTTCTATGTTAAATGTAGTATCTAAGGCCTGACATTATTTTATTTCAGGGAGGATGATTCCAACAAACCATCATAGTGAAGCGACCAAGGATAAAGCCATCCTGAACTACTGTATTCAACAAGTGATGGATATAAATGTAGGCTCTATCATTTATATGAACACTCGGTCTATTGCTCTGGGAGAGACCACTAGTGGATTGTCACACCCTGCTCTCATTTATACACTTTGTGAGCATGCAGGAGTTGATTTCAGACCTGATGAGAAAAGGATTGAGCCTCAGAGACCGATTGGGCCTGCAAACATTAAGACTTATGAGTCCCATGTTGACTGGAGATCTGGAAGTAAGGCCAAGAAAATTCCTTTTACTTCTAGGACCCTTACTTTTAGTGAGCCTACTTCAAGTGACCCTAGTAACAGGGAGTTATTGGACCAGATGATGATTCAACAGGGAGATATTTTGAGGATGGATCACAGGATGCAGAACATGGAGGCAGAAATGCTCATACAGATGATCCGATTCGCCAGAAGTTTGAATATGATGCTGCTTATGATGATGCTTTAGTGAAATACCTGAGGAGTGATCATACAGTTCAGTTCCCTATTCACCTTGTTTATACTCCATATCAGCAGCAGAAGTTAGATGTTAATGATGAAGAAGATGATGACTGGTGATCTTTTTGTTTGTTTGTGTTGTACTTTGTGATTGTATTGTTTGTTTTGTGATATTGTTGAGAATCTGTTGTTATGTTGTAATGTGAAACTGTAATGAGTAAAACTATTTTCATTTTTAGAATTTAGTTTAGTTATGTTGCTAGTTTCAACACATTGTTATATGTATTATAATTAACTCTTTTTCAGCAAAGTTTATATATATTATGTGCAATTTAATGTTTTAAGCCTTGTAGTTTTTTCATATTAGCACCTTCAGTATTTCAAAATTTATTTGTAAAAATCAGAATCTTCAACAAGTATGAATTTTCTTTTTGTATTTAATGCTTTCTTTCACCATTTTATTTTAAAGTTCTTCATGTAAATCTTTAAAAAAAATTTAAGTTTGGGGGGGGGGGGG
>NW_018250873.1:138678-139401 GCF_001263595.1 Phalaenopsis equestris
ATGACCTTTGGTATTAGGGGTTAACTTTAGATAACTATATTTATGTTTCTAAATATATAGTAAATTTAAGTAAAAAAATTTCAATAATAAAGGTTAATTCTAGAGATTAAGATATTTGGTAAAAGAGAATAAGACTATGTTTTTCTATTTTTAGTAAAAGAGTTTTTATTTTTGAAGTATTAAAAATCTTAAAAGATTCATGTAATAAAGAAAAGAATTAAACTTTATGTAATTTTTAAGTTAATATAAATTTATTAAGTGAAGAAATGTAAAAAGTTTTTAAGAAGAGGATAGTGAAGTTCAAAATTATTAAAGGCTATCCAGATATAGTAATCCTCAGATACATAAAAAAAAGAATAAGAAGAAGAAAGAAAAGAAAAAGGGGATTAAAAATGATCCTGAAAAGTAAAGATAAAAAAGAAAAAAAATGTGGGGAGAAGCTTGAGGAGATACCTAATTAAAAGTTGGCTTCACTTGAATCAACTTAAGGAAAAAGACTTGGACACATTTTCAAAACTTTTTATTTGAGTATTAGCTTAATGATTAATAAAGTTTTATGAAGTTTTTTTTCATATGAATTTTCTAAGTGACTTTAATATGACAAATTGCAATTTTTCTTGAAAGAAATAGAGGATCAGAAATCTTAGACTTAATTACTGAATATCCTAGCACCTTTAGTATTAACTGGAGTTGTTTTGAATTTTTCTTAAGTTATACTATTAT
>NW_018250873.1:139523-140190 GCF_001263595.1 Phalaenopsis equestris
AAAATATATGCATTTTTAGACCCATATTTTATACTTATTTTTGGTAATATTGCACCTTAATGAAAGGTATTTTGATGTTTTCTTGTAGGTTGTTGATTTTTAGGACTTAAAGCAAAAATGAAGCAAAAAGGATGGAATTTTAAGTCAAAATGACATTTTTGAAGAAGTACTCAGCGCCGACGACGCCAAGGGCAGCGCCGATCGCGCAGAACAACTGAAATTTTTACTCAGCACCAACGAAGCCAGACTAGCGTCGTCGGCGCTAAAGGCGGTCCAGCCTCCGATTCTAGAAGGTTTGATGTATTTGGACGATTTTTGAAGAGTTTTTGGAGGCACCTCTTGGAGAACCGACCTTGGGCTTTATTTGGGGCCAAAATTCATCAGTAAATTGACTCCTAAATTGACTCCAAAATTCATCAGTAAATTGACTCCTTTTCACTCCAAAATGTTCCACCACGCTCCACTTTTCGCCATTCTTCATATTCCATCTTCATTCCACTACCGTATTGGAGTCCATTAGTGATTTTTCTTTTATAGTTTAGAGTTTGTGTGGTGAGATTTAGTGTGAAATTTTCTGTAAGAGTTTTGGAGAAGGAGAAAAGTGAGAGATATCTTCTTCCTGCATTTCTAAGGAAAGGCTACAAGGGATTTTCTTTGAGAATGAGTT
>NW_018250873.1:140267-152151 GCF_001263595.1 Phalaenopsis equestris
GTCTTTCTCATGAAGTGAGTAGTTCCCTCTATCTTTCTCCCTACTCTGAGATATGGTGAAATGAAGAGATAATATGATGTGTCAATATTAAAATATAAAATAAATTGTGACAATTTTTCAACTCCAAACTTAATTTATATTTCAATCTGGTCAATTGAATTGTTAAAATATGTTGTGAAACATATGATTCGGGAAATGGAGTATGAATTCTACAACAGAGTAAAGATCACATTTGATTTCATGGAGGAGAAATTCCTTTAGGGAATTAAGTGTAAATAAATAGAGAAATATTCTTTGTTAGGTGTAGAGCTGGAGAATCTTTAGGGAGACAGCCTAAAATCCCCAACTTAGTCGTAGTGTTTAAAAACTAAAGCGAAAGTTAGCCTTTAGGTGAAGGGAAGTGGGAACTCTGGAGTGGGAGCCGGTATCCTCCTAGCCTAGCCACAGATTTAGGGACTAAGCCTAGGATTAACTAATGATTTTCTATGCACTGTATCATGGTATAGATTTATAATTGCTTCTATTTGGCACAATACATATTATAAATATTTATTTCATATCATTTCACTAGAACCTCATTGTAGTGGGAAGGATGCTTGTTCACATAAGAAATCTTCATTACATAGACATAGTTAGTAAATTAGTATTTACTTTTTAAACTTTGCATTTCTATTTTGCTAATAGTTAAGTACTTTAGTTTTGATAACATCTTCAAAATTAGTGACAGAGATTTCATTTGATTTTCTGTAAATTTCCTAGTAAAACTTATCATTGCCAATTTACACCTTCCATGTGGGATCGATATTTGGGGCTTAAATAGAAAGTCATTTATTACTTGATAATGATACACATACTTGTGTAGAATCTCATTATTAATTTCTTATAATTATATATATTTTACACAACTTACTTTTCATACAATGATCAAGTTTTTGGCGCTGTAGTGGTGTCAACTTCATAAATCCTTACATAAAAAAAATCAGGATCAGTGATGCAACCCCCATTAGAAAGAAAATTATTCCTCAAATCAGTAATTTAATGCTTGATCTTTTTCACAATTTCATCTAATTGTATTTGCTTTTGACGGTCCTTGAGCAAATTTACTCCCAAATACTTAAGGGGCAAAGAGGCAGCATGAAACCTAGTGTAATTAGTACTCCAATTCACAATGAAACTTTTAACAGATTTTTCAAAATTAATATTGCATTTATCTTTACAAAAAATAAGAGCTGAATTATTTTGAAAAGTATCAAATACTTGCATAAGAGCTTTAATAGCGGATTTACTGACAATATTGAAGATAATGACATCATCAGCATATGTCAAATTGCTAACCACGATTGAAGATTTATGCGAGAATTGAGTATAAGGCTTATTAATCTGCAAATGATTAATTAACCTGAAGAAATAATGAAAAGCAAGAATAAAAATAGTTGGGGATAAAGGATTGCCCTGCTTAATCCCCTAGTGGCAGAGATCAAAATTAACGAGAACTGAATAATGATTATTCAGCAACCATCTATGAATGGGGGAGCAAAAATTATTTTGAAAACCTCTGGCCCTCAAAATATTTAAAATGAAATCCCAACTGATAGTGACAAAGCCTTTTTAATGTCAGGTTTGATAATCATATTTCCCCCACGACACTTTTTATCCAAATCTTCTAACATCTCTTGCGCTAGAAGAATGTTGTCAGTTATCTCCCTCCCTTTTATAAATGCATATTGTTGTAGAGAGATAATATTATTCAACATAGGTTGTAATTTGGAGATAATCAGTTTGCTAATAACTTTAGAAATCACGGAAGTGAGGTAAACGGGTATGAATTTATCCCATTTAGATTTATCATTTCCTTTAAGAATAAGCACAATAAGAGAAGATGTAAAATGTTTTCCAGGATCCTCCCCTGGAAAAAAAAATTGTATAGCTTAAGTAGCCTCTTTATTAATAATCTCCCAACTAGATACATAGAAAGCAATATATTGTAGATAGAAAGGGAGCTGAAAACCAAATTGTTGATCATCTGTCCAAGCTTAAATTAGAAACCACTCTTTCTTGAAAAAAAAAATAATGAACATTTTCCAGATGAGGAATTATTTAGTATTAATGAGTGGTGTGTTCCATGGTATGCCATGTTGTGAACTTTATTATTAGTGATATTATACTCTATGGACTAACATACCAACAGAAGAAGAAATTTTATTTGAAGCTAAGACTTATTTTAGGTTGACCTATATTTATATAAACAAGGAAATGATCTAATTATTCGAAGATGTGTGCCTTTAGAAGAAACTTATGAAATTATCCAGAAATGTCATAATTCTGATTTTGGGGGACATTTTGGTGTTGATAAAACAACATACAAAATTTTTACAATCTGGATTTTATTAGCCTACAATCTTTAGAGATGTTAATGCTTATATCAAAACTTATGATCGATGTCAACGAGTAGGTAATATTTCTAGAATAAATGAGATGCCCCTGAACTATGTGTTGGAAGTTAAGATATTTGATTTTTAAGGATCAAATTTCATGGGTTCATTTATACCATCATTCGAAAATTTATATATATTGATAGCAATAGACTATGTATCCAAATGGATAGAAGTTGTTGTTTTACGTTGATGTGATGCCCAAAGTGTTGCAAAGTTTTTAAGAATAAACATATTTTGTAGATTTGTGATGTCGAGAGTGATCATAACTGGCGGGGGAAGTCATTTCAGACATGCAATAATGGAGAAATGTTTAAGGAAATATTATATCAACCATCGAATTGCTACTGCTTATCATCCTCAAACAAGTGGTTTGGATGAATTATTCAATCTTGAAATTAACATAATATTTAAAAATTATGTAAATCCAACAAAAATGGATTGGTCAATCAAACTTGACTATGCTTTGTGGGCTTATAAGACTCCATATAAAACTCTTATAAGAATGTCTGCTTACAGGCTAATATTTGAGAAAGCTTCTCATTTACCAGTTGAACTTGAGCATAAAGCATATTGGGGTATTAAGGAATTTAATTACAATTTAAAGGATGCTAGTGAGAAAAGACTATTGTAATTAAATGAGATTGAAGAGATAAGAAATGAATCTTATGAGAGTGTTAAGATTTTATAAAGAAAAGATGAAGATGTGACATGATCAAAGGATTCTTACTAAAAATTTCGAGTCAGGGCAACAAGTTTTGCTTTATAATGCAAGGTTAAGTTTACTTGAAGGCAAACTTAAGTCCAAGTGAATGGGCACATTTGTTGTGTTGAAAGTTTATCCCTATGGAGCTGTGGATATCAAAGATCCTAAAACTGAGAAAATATTCAAAGTGAATGGCACAGGCTGAAACCCTACTTTTTTAGGGATCAACTTAAAGTAAATGATCTTATGTTGTTGGGTCAACCAAAATAAGCACTAGTTACGTCGGGCTGACGATGTTAAACAAAGAGCTTTATGGGAGATAACCCATAATTATCTGTGTGTTTTCGTTTTGAATGTTATCTTGTTATGTTTGATATAGAAAATTTTGGTGGTAGATTGAATATATAATGATTTAGCAATGATTCTAAGGCCTTAATAGATGACTTTGACATGTTAGAATGAGTATTTGGATGTTAAGCTGACCTGTGCAAAATCAATCACCGACGCTTAAGCACCAACGTTCGGTGGTTAAGCGATGTAGTTTGCTAAACATGCTAAATTGTATTTCTAGAAGATTTAAATGTGGTTTAGTGGGTTTTAATGTGGGTTAGTGGTCTGAGAACGTGTTTAGTAGTTTTAGGCTTGATCTAAAGCTTATAAATAGAAGATAATGAAGTGAATTCTCATTCCACTTCAATTTTAACTCTAAAATGTAAGTGAAAAGTGAGAGATCTTGGAAAGTTGTCATCTTGGGAGACTGATATGAAGATGGAGGAAGCTATGAAGAATAAGTTCATTAGTCAAAGTGCGCAAGAGTTATAAAATAGTTTTCTAGCCATTAATATAGAAGGAATAACGGAGAAAATCATAAAAATTGAGGCTGACATGGCTTCAATTGAAGCAAAAGTAATGGAAGTCAATGAACATTTGGAGCATATTGGATGACAACTTAAGATGCAATTTAGCTACACAAGTTTTATAGAAGAAGCGGACAAAGCTATGTATTTGAAAAACAAATGGATTGAAGAAGGCTCAACCAGAGTTCTTCACCATCGTTCGTTCTATCATATCTGTATTTCAAATGCCCAAGGAGAAACTAATGCAGGCTTGGATTTGTTATAATGGAAGGAGAGTGGAATTAAGTTTTTTGTTTAGTGTTTATTTGTGTTAGGTGTTTCTTTCTTAGTATTAAGTTTGTTTTATGTGTTTTTAGTGTTAAGTTTGTGTTTGTGCTTAGGAATTATCTCATCCAAGACTCTTTGGATTGAGAAATTATGTATCATAAATGCTTATATTTATTTCTGAATTAGTTAATATTAGAAAGTGGAGAGTTGAAGGGGAAGAAAATAGTTATTAAAGATTTTAAAGATTATTTAGGGGTGTTTGACTTAGGCTAGATGTGCATTATACTTACAATAAAAAATATCAAAATTTGTGCATTGGCGCCTAAGCGCCAAAACCCCATGCTTTAGCGTTGGATAACCCGAGAGGTAGGCGCCTAAGCGCCAAACTAGTCACAAGCACCAATTCACGTAAACCAGTTTGTGAAAGGTTTAAAGTAAAAAAATTAGGCTGGAAACCTCCATTTTTGCCCTGACTTCGTCTCCTACCTCTAGTTTTCACGATTTTGAGAGCTAAGGCTTCCTCTAAATTGATGATTTCTTGGTGGATTCAAGCCTAATTTGTTATATTTGATCTTCTTGAGGTAAGAGCTTCACTTCTATGTAAAAATTATTTATTTTCACCATGTATTTTGTGCACATTATGGATTTTCTAAAAATCACTATTCATGGTAAAAATTTGAGAAAAATCTATGGAAAATACATAGAAATGGTAGTTTGAGCTATTAGAAGTTGAGTTTAGTGATTTAGGGTTGAATTTGGGATTTATTTTGAATTTTTTATGATTTTTTAAAATGGCCCCAAGAATGAAGAGGAGTAAAGGGAAGGCCCATTTCAATTCGAGCAAGTTTATTAGCACGAGAGATCTGGATAGATATAGCGACGCACTGCAGTCGAGGAAACTGATTCCTGAGAGATGTTTTAAAAGTCTGGGTGGAGCAGTTGAAGATTTGTTTGTTCGCTGACAGTGGGAACATTTTTGCTATTTTTTTGCTCTTGCTGTGATTTTTGTTGTTCAAAAGTTCTACGCAAATCTCCCTGAAGCTGAAGAAGATCAGGTTATGGTTTGAGGAAAATTAATGACATTCTCCCCTGAGGTAATAAATTTGTTCTACCAGTTGCCTTCTAGTCTGTTGTGTTTCTATTCAAACTATAGTCCGACTGAGGAGGAGTTGGACATGACATTCTCCCCTGAGGTAATAAATTTGTTCTACCAGTTGCCTTCTAGTCTGTTGTGTTTCTATTCAAACTATAGTCCGACTGAGGAGGAGTTGGACGAGATCATATCATCATTGACTAGTGGAAGAGGACTTTGAAAGATCATCAATGAAAGAAGAGTCAACCTCCCCACAGCAAATTTAGATGCCACATCGAAGGCGTGGCACTAATTTATTTCTGCTCTTCTGCTACCAACCAAACACCTCAGTGAAGTTACTCGAGATAGAGCTACCTTGAACTATTGCATTCAGCAGTTCAAGCTCATTGACATTAGAGCTCTGATTTATGAGACTATCATAAGTTCTGCCATCGCTGCTGCTACTACAGATTTGGGATTCCCATTAACATTAGTTATACTACAGACAAGGTATTAAATTTAAAGAATTTTGTAGATCATATGATATATGTATGAGAAAACATAATGATTATGAGGAGAAATTCCACTCATCTTTGGAAAACCTTATGAGAGGTGACCAAAGTGTAGAGGTGACCATATGAGAGGTGACCAAAGTGTAGTTTTCCCTTCATATCCATGATATCCATCATATGAGCCTACTGCTTTTTGGGATAGAAATGATAGTGATGTTGATGATGACGAGAAAGATTAAATTGAGTACTTTAGTTTAGTTTTTTTTATTATTGTTGTGAATTTTATGTGGTTCAGTTATATTGTATTGTCATTTTGTTTTGAGTTGTACTTATTAAGACTGCTACTTTTGTTTATGTTTAGTTTTGTTAGACGCTGCTATAATGTATTTATGTTATTTTAAGTAGTATATTTTGTTTTTGTAGGAGTAATTTTGATAACTTTGATGTCTAAGGTATTTAGTTAGTTTGTGTTGAACTTAATCTTGAATCTTAGGAAGGTTTAGAGTGCTACTAACTTTCACTTAAGAACTTTATCTTTAATTTTTAATTTATTACCAGGTATTTTCTTTATGTTGTAGTGGTGAATGTCTGTCAGTGTGTTTGTTTGATTTTATGTTATCCTCCACTGTATAGTAGTCTAATGATACTCTATATGTTAAATAAAATTAAAATTTGATCAATTAATTTTTACTCTTTTTTTTAATTTTTGTACTTATATATTTATGATGTAAGAATTCCTGTAAATATGTTATTTTTTGTTTCTATTCCTGTCTATAAAAATATGATGATAAAATGTTTTATCTTATTAACAATTTAAGTTTGTGGGGAATGAAAAATTTTCTAAAACTTGAAGTTTATTTCTTCACAAATGTACTAAAAATAAATTTGATTTTGATTTAAAAAAAATGATTATGTATATAAAGTTATATTAAAAGTTATATTAGGTAAAGTTATATTAGGGAAGTAAAATTTTGAATATAAAAATGAGTAAGAGAATTTTATTGAAACCTATAGTAATGAAGAAGAACATAAAGTTAAAAAATTTTACTGTAGAAATGATAAATATTGTGTAACTATAATTAGTAAGAAAAATTGTATTTTTGAAAAATTTAGAAGAGTTAGAATTTTATTTTCAATACTTAAATTTCTTTTATTAAAAATAATTTTTAGAGCAATTATTATGTTTTTAAGTAAAATATTTATTTCAGAACTTTACTTTAGGAAATGAGGAGTGGAATTAAAAATCATTAAAGGCCTATCTAGATATAGTAATCCTCGCCTTAAAAAAAAGTTTTTGAAAAAGGGAGAAGAAGCTTGAGGATTAGTGCCTAATCAAAAATTGGTTCCACATCTAATCTTTTTAAAGTATAAGACTTGAGAAACTCTTTAGCTTAAGGGTATAATCTAGTTAGTATAAATTTTCTTAATAATCGGTTGCCAAATTGGAAGTTTTTAGTTACCGGAATGGTTTAATTTAATATATATTTACATATATATATATAATTTTGAAAAAGTAATATTTTAAGTTTTGAAAATACAAGACCGAACCGATCTCATATCCTTAGTAGTTTAAATAAACGAGCCTAATACCTCAAGCAATGCATTTATCCCGAAGGGTAGACAAAATATAGCAAGTTCAATTTGTCATTCAGAATGTTCAAGAGATTCCAAAGTTTTTAGGGAATGACCCTGAACTATTTTAAAGATTTTTGAGTTCTTTTTGGACTTATCATATTGTTCTATTAATCATCAGAAGGTCAAATTAAAAATACCCCATTACCCAGGGAACCTTGACATTTTAATTATCCCGAGAAATGAAGGAAGTTATATAGTCACTTAACATTTCATTTGATAGTTATAAGAGTGGGTAACCCAAAGGGCAAGTCCAAAGTCATTAAGGATTTTAATACTCGGAGTTAAAGTAGGGCCTAAAGTGTTTGAAAGTATTTATCAATTAATTCAATCCATCTTAATTAAACCCATCTTTTCTAATCCCAATTAAGACAATCCTTACATATCAAAAATAATGCACTCTTAGGCTCTCTTAATTTCAATTTTTTTAAAGCAAATTTAAGATAATTAAGTATTGAAATGGAATTTCAATTCTCATTAATATCAGACTCAGGATCCATGTTGTGGGCTTTAAATGAGTGAATCATTATTTTCAGGATCAGGCTATTACTTTAGGATCATCCTATTGAATTGACTTCTAAATCATGACAATTATCAGAATTATAATTTTAACCTTATCATAAGAAAGTGAAAAATTAGTTTCTACCTTATTAAGATCAAAATTACCTAATTTTCCCTTTGATTAACCCTAAGATTAATTAAGGCATTAAAATTCCAAAATTACCATTTTGCCCTTTGGACTCTCCACTTCATAACTTATCAAATAAACTCAAGTGACCTTGAAATTTCCATGGAAGCTCAATATGAGTTAATTAAAACATTAGAGGAGAAGTTGTGGTTTTTCAAATTTTAGTTTAATTTAAATAATTATTTTAACTCAGAAAATAAGATTTTCACTATTACTTTATTTAAACAATCAAAATTAAGATTTTTTTATTTATTTATGGGATAATGATTAGAGGTTCACCTAGGTCAGAGGAATACTTAGATGAAATTCCATGATTTTTGAATTTAAATTTTATTTATTATAATTATTTAGTTTAATGATTATTTAAATAGAAAATGTGTTTTAATTACAATAATTACTTTTTTTAATATTTTTATTAAATCCCTCTTAGTTCAAAGAACTCAAGGAAACAAGTTTTTATATTTTTATGATTTTTTAATTCATTTATTATAATATTTTAATGGGAAAAAAAGAAAAACACATTTTTTAGGCCTTTAAAAATTTATTTTTAACTTAGAAAAATTGGGAAAAATATTTTAATGAGTCCTAGGTGACCAAATAACAATTAGGAACATTTTGAACCAATTTTGTATTTTTAAAATTCTTAATTATTTTTAATTTAAAATTTAACTCAAAAATGAGTATTTCCTCAAAAATAATTTTTACTGTTTCTAAGCGTCCCTGATCACAAGGAACTCAGAAACTACCTTTCATAATTTTTCTAAGTGTATTTAACTTAATATAATTATTTTTGTATAAAAAAATATTTTTTCTTAAATCTATAAATTTTTACAGTGAGTCAAAATGATTTTTCTACACAATATGGAATTCATTGTGATAATTTTTACTAATATTTAATTTAAATAAATGAATACAAGTTATAAACATTTAATTAACTACAAAAATGTACAAAATTATCCAAATCATCATGATATATTTCCTAAGCTCCTCTGACCATAGGAAACCTACAAAAATTTATCTCATAATTTTATAAGTGAAATTTTAATTTTTATAATTAATTTAAGCCAAAATATTCATCAAAGCTTAAAAATTAGGGTTACAAACACAGAGATGTTCTCTAACCTTAAAAAAATCAGGGAGCATCTCCTCTATCATAAGGAACAAACCACAAAAATTTCAAGCTATGATGAACAAGATTTAATCAAAATAAATTAAAATACCATAAATACTATTTAATTAATTAAAAATGAGAGAGTCAACATATAATTTTTATTTTTAGTCCACATTATTCTCCTTTGTTCACTGAGCAAGAGGGTATTTTTATTTCATTTTTATGATTTTTTATGCAAAGTTATGGATTTTTAAAGATCTAACATTTATTTAAATCATAAAATCCCTAATCATCTACTTATCCATGTGGCGCCGCGTCAACCTACGAGTCTCTGAAGCCTCCATGCAGCATCTTCTGATTCAGTACCGCCGGTCACCTCAACAGTCATGCGACCCGTTGTTCCGCTCCGTCCGCTCATCTGTTGCTTCCGAGGCCGTTGGATCGATACACGCTCAAATGAACGACATCCATTCATCATCCCCAATCTCTTTGACTCGAGAGTCGCTCAACTTCAAACTTTAAGATCTCTCTTGATACTCAACTAAAATCACATGGGGTTTGTTCCAACGCCTTCATCCACTCAAGACGAACACATCCATAATGTTTATATGATATGGAATATAGTTTATACGCATGGATAATCAAATTAAGCTCTGTTTGAAGAGAGAGTTCAATACCTTTGTTGAGAGGTGTGGCCTGAATCAGATGGTTGGGGAAGCTTTAGAGGAGTCCAAAGAGCCTTTAGATGAGTTCTTATGGTACGATTTCAGGTATTGGTCTAGAGCTAGTTTAGAGTGGGTTTGTGATAGGGATTTTGTGTGGGATCTTCTTCGTTTGGTGAGGGGATGGTGAGGAGCAAACCAATTTGAGATTTGGTGCACTATGGAGCTGTGGCAAAAAGTTTCCTAGTTTAAGGGCAAATTTTAGTGGGGAAATTTGCTCTGGACAATGAGAGTTATGGCTGGAAATAGTGGGCTTGCACTCAGGGAGATTTGGAGAAGCAGTAGTTAGATTTTGTTAGAGTTTCCCCTAGGTTTCAGGCACACTCTTCTTTGGCCGTGGAGAGCTCAATTTATAGCCATGGCTGCCTGGTGGAGCTCAGGGCTTGACAATGGGTGCAAGGGATTGTTGAGGTGGAGAGAAGAAAAGCTCAAATGGCCAATAGGATTTAGGCAACTCAAAGAAGTCCAATTTTAGGTTTTGGCCATTTGGGGCTCACTTGGGCTGGCTGTTTCCGATGGCTGAGGAGGTGGGTTAAGTCATTTCTGGGCTCAGGGAGGCCAGGGTGTGGTTAATGATGGTTAACTCCTAATGACAAGTGATGATGGCCAAGATATTTTGGTTTAGACAAAAAATGGGATGATTCCATAGCTCATGTAGGGTGGGCTAGGTGGGCCTGGCTTAGTCACTGAGTTTTGTAGTGGCTTTGGTTTGATCACTTTGGCTTGGTTTGGTCAATTTTGGTGCATGGGTTCAATTTTTGGCATGTTAGGTTGAAATTAAGTTTTTGTTGGGCTAGTCATGACATTGTGCTCAATTAATTGATCAAGATGGTGTAGGTGATTATCACAAGGAGTTTAGAAAAGGTTTCGAGTGATTTTGAATTGATTTGGAGGTTTAATTTGGTGGTATTTGAACATTTTGCCAATTTTGGAGATGCTGGGTTAGACTTAGGCTTGAGTTGGACTAGAGTTTGGCCAAGGCTCAATTGATGGTTCAAATTGGTCCTAAAGATTTTAATGAAGAGTTTTGGATATCAATTGGATAGAAATTTTGGGATTATGGAGTTCAATTTGGTGGAATTTGGGGACATTACTAATTTGGGGCAAAATTGGGGGTTTTGGTCCATGTTAAACTTGAGTGAAATTGGGGCTTGACCAAGGCCATTTAAAGGTTCAATTTGATGTGGGGAAGTGTTGTAAAGAGTTTATGATTCAAAATTGGCAAAATTTGATAGGTTTGGGGGTTCATATTGGTGAAATTTTGGCTTAGGGTTAAATTGGGGGTTTACGATTGAGATTGAAATTGGGCTTGAAATTGGATTTGGTTTCAATTAACTTTTTGGATGATGAATTTGAGTTTAGAATTGAACTTGGGGAACATTAGAATCAAATTGGTGGACATTAGGGATGAATTGGGCTAATTGGGCCTTTAAAGGTAATTTGGGGCTTTTGGTCAACATGGGTCAAATTGGTTAAATTGAGCTCAATGGAGTAGTTCAAATTAATTTTGGGGACATTTGAAATGATTTTTAAGGTTTTGGGACAATTTGGGTCACCAAGGGTATTTTTTTAATTTTTATAAAATAACGGGTATTTTGGTAATTATGAAGCATGTTTGAGTTTCCCAATATGTTAAGGGATCATAGTGAAGCATGTTTAGGTTCAAGGTTGTGAGTGTAAGTGTAATATGCAAGTGTGTGTGTGAAACTGACCAAGGCCACACCACACAGGGTTAACTCTAGGGTCAAGCAGTCCTATGGGGACTCCCCTTGAGCTCCCCCATATTGGCCCCACATACTAAGTGCAGAGGTTAGGACCAATATGTGGAACTTCAAGTTGAACAAACAAGAGTTTAGAGTTTCTAATGGCGATGGTTCCTTTTCTA
>NW_018250874.1:0-5184 GCF_001263595.1 Phalaenopsis equestris
ATATATATACCTACACCTTTTGTAAGCAAATTTATCGAGACTAACGTTGTAGGGTGTGTTGGGTGTGTCATGGGTGGTCTGACCACTTTTTTGTAACTTCTTATTTTTAATCAACATGTAAGGAGCCATAATGGGACAAACATGAAGATAAGGAATGGACAAGGAGAGGAGAAGTTTACTATTTGTAAAGACTCTAGAGTAAAGCTTGAACATTGGAAAAAGCAGTTGAAGCCACTTAAGATAATTGGGAAGCCTAATGTTGATGTGTACAGACGACCTAGAGATAGAGTTCAAGGTGCACCTTCTGCTTCTACTTCTAGGCATACTAGTTTTAGGCCTTCTACTTCCATTGCTACTGATCCTCCATTTAGATTTTGGGATGTGTTAAGTGAGAGATATTTGAAACATCAGAATGATATGCTTTTGATGCAGTGTCGTATAGAGGATATGGAAAATAAATTTGATCATATGGAAGATTTTGTTAGAAGGAAGAGTGACTATGATGTTGACTATGACAAGGCATTAGTGAGATTCATAAAGGGAGACCATACAATTGAATTTTCTACGTGCCCTCAATTTACACCTATTGAGAGTCGCAGAACTATGGATGAAGATATTGCCTTTGATTCAGAGGATGATGAGGTGGAGGAAGAGGATTATACTTTATTTTCTAATCTATAGTAGTTATGATTTTTAGATCTATCTTATGTTGGACTATTTATGTATGTTTTGTTGCACTGTACTTTTATTTTCACTGCAACTTTTATTACTCCTTTGCTTAGAACTGAATGTGTGTTAGAGCTGTCTTTACATTGCAAATTTTCATGATATATCTGCTTTTAATTTAAATTTTTCTACTACTAAGCACATTTTTATTTTTATTTTTACTGTACCTGTTCTATTCTCCAGCTTAGAAATTTTAAAATTTTCTCTTTCTTCATGCTTATTATAAACTAAACTATCTAAACTAATTTAAACTTAAGTTTGAGGGAAAGGATAAAATTTTTAAAACTAAACCTTATTTGTCCTAAGTAAAATATACTTTCAAAAATTATTTTAATATAATCTGTGGTAATATTTTTGATTTTATAAATAATATAGTAAACTTAGTAAAAATTTTTAATAATAAGATTAATTTTGGATTTGAGATATTTAGTATGAGTATAAAATTTTGCTTTCACTATTTAAAATAAAGAAAATTATATTTTTGGGAATGTTAAGAATCTTTGATTTTATTTGAAAAGAAAGAATTGAGCCTTTATGAAAAATATTTTTCAAGTAATACACATTTATCAAGTAAGGAAATGCGAAAAGGTTCTAACTTTAAGAAGAGGATGGTGGAGTTCAAAATCAATAAAGGCTATCCAGGTATAGTAATCCTCATATTACATTAAAAAAAATCTTTTTCAAGTTTAATACACATTTATCAAGTAAGGAAATGTTAAAGGGTTTTAACTTTAAGAAGTGGATGGTGGAGTACAAAATAAATAAAGGCTATCCAGGTATTGTAATTCTCATATTACATTAAAATAAAAGAAAAAAGGATTGAAAATAATCTTGATAGAAAAAAGAAAAGAAAAATAAAAAGAAAAGAAAAGCAAAAAAAAAAGAAATTATATGTGAGGAGAAGCTTGAGGAGACGTCTTATCAAAAATTGGCTTCACTTAAATCATCTTAAGAAAAAGGACTTAATTACATTTCTAAGCTTAATTATGAAGTATTAGCATCCTTACTAGTAAATTTCTCATGATATCCTTTTTCACGTGATTTTTTAAAGTCTCTTTAATATAAAAAATTATAATTGTTCTTGAAATAAATAGGAAATCAAAATTCTTAAACTTGACTATTAAATATTTTTACATTCTAGTTTTAACCTATGTTATTGAAAATCTTTCTGATGTTTCACTATTGAATTTATAAAATAAAAACTATAGAAATCTTCAAGTAAAACTCACTTCCCTAAGTTATATTTTTTATATACAGTAAGAAAGGTTACTTGATGATAAGTAATGTTTAAGTTTGGGGGAATTGATTCTCCTTAAAATTACCTATTTTATGCACATTTTATACTCAATTTTTTAGGATATTATGCTTTAATGAAAGATATTTTTATTTTTTTGCTTGCAAGTGCAAGAAAAAGAGTTTAAGAGTAAAAAAAGAGCAAAATGGGCTAAATTGAAAAAAAGTACCAAACCAGCCGAACTAGTGCCTAGACGTGATAGTTGGGCACCTAGGCACCACGGTTATCTTCTAAAAAATTCATTGAATGAGGACAAATTTTGAAGAGATGTATGAAGCAACCCTTGGGTCTTTTTTTATGCTCTATAAATATAGATTAATTCCTAGAGGCTAGGGGGTCAGATCTATAGATTCTCATATTGTGTGAGTGTGTTAAGTGTGTGAGAAGTTTTCATTGTGAGTCTTTGTTATTTCTGGAATTTGTGTGTTTTGTAAGTGTTGTTGGAGTCAAAGAAGTCAGAGAACTTCAAAGGAGTGTGCTAGACCAAAATAATATGTTGTTTTAAGTATTCATTTCATGCTTATTTTTTGTGATATTGCACTTTAAAGAAGGGTATTTCATGTTTTTGTTGCATGTATATCAATTTTAGGCATTTGGAGCAAAAGCAGCAAAAAAGATGAAATTTGGAGCCAAAACAACGAATTTTGGGATTATGGTGCCCGAAGCGTTAGAACTAGCACCTGAAGCGCCAGAATGGGCGCCTAAAGCGCCATTTGACAAAGAGCTGGTGCCCGAAGCACTTGATTTGGCTCTTGAAGTACCAAAACCCAGAACAGTACGGTCTTAAGCAAGTTTGTGTCTGAAGCTCCAAAACTAGCGCCTGAGGCGCGAGAGATGAATTTTTGCGGATTAAGGCTATACGGGATAAATTTTCTGCAAATTTTGAATGAGTGGTCGCTTGTTCTAACGGCCCCATGTAATGATTCAATGCATCTAGACACTTTGGAAGGTTCTTTTATGAATGGATATGTCTATTGGGTCAATAGACATGTCTTTTGAATTCACAAGGGTTGACTTTTGGAAAGAATTTTGGAGGGAATTTTGATTTTTTTTAGGATGATAGCCTGTAATAAAAGAGAGGGAAGTCTAAGGTTTGATGGTGTCCATGAAAGGGGAGCTGAAGAGAGAGAGTGGTGTGAGATAAAGAGAGAGAAATTTAAGGGCTTGAAAATTTTCTTCAATGATTATAAGAGGAGAGGACAAGTGAGAGATTTTTTTCTTCATTACACTTCTAAGAGAGAATTGAGAGTGCTTGTAAAGTGGAAAAATACTTGAAGAGAATTTCAAAGGATTTTCTTGGGAAGGATTGTGAGATAAGTTATGTTCTTTTATTTCTTCGTTCTGTAAACTTGTTTACGAAGAATTGATTTTGTTTCATACTATTTTAAATGTCAATAATTTGTGATTATTTGAACTCCAATCTTCATTTACTTTTCAATTTGACTAATTGAAATGTTAAAATGTGCTAAGAAACATGTCTTCTAAAATGGCTATGATTTCTGCAACATGGGGAGAATCACATTTGATTCCATGGGAGAAGATGTCATTCATGAGGTTGAGCTCAAATAAATAGGGAAATATAAATTTTTGGATGCAGAATTGGAGATTTTAAGGTGATAGATTGAAATACCCAATTTGATTCAATTGATTGGAAACTAATGCGAGATTGTTAGCCCTCAGGCGAGGGAGTAGTGGGAGCTCTGGAGTGGCAGCCAGTATGCTCCCAGCCTAACCACGGAACTAAGGACCAAACTCTATATTAGTCAATGTTTTTTATGCACTTGGAAGAGGGTTAAAGAATAGGATTGCTCCTATTTGACACAAAATAGTTTTATATATATTTTTAAATTAGATGGAGGCAGCGGCGATAGCTAGGTTTTGCTCTAGCATCCATGGAGATTTCATTTTTCTTCTTTGCTGGTGAGATCTTTCCTTTACCCCTCTTTGCTTCTCTTATTGATTTTCGTTATTCCTCCTGTCCCTCATTCGTTTGTTGATGCTATTTTGGATGGGAGGGGGAGGGGTGTGATTCAACCACTCCTACCATGGGAATGTTTCCACAAGGCTTTCATGATACGCTTACTGTCAGAGGGGATTATACTTTCATTAAGAAATTGGGAAAAAAATGGGAAGCTTGCTCTGTTTGTTAGGGAGGATTAAACTTATATCCTTGCCACTTCTTGTCGTCTAGCCCTTGTGGGTAAATTTACGTATGTTATAATTAAAGTTAAGTTAATCAGGAAAGAATTCAAAACATTAAAGCTTAAAGGCTAGCGGAAGGTTGGTATCATAGATGGTAGACATATCTTTATACAACTAGCAAATGATGAGGACTATATACAGCTCTTTGCAAAACAATTTATTGGAATAAAAAACAATGGATGAAATTTCAGAAATGGTCCATTATTTTTTATCCTAAAACTAAGTTGCCTATAACACTGGTATGAATACATTTTCTAGGGCTTAAAATCCATCTATTCAATCATGAAATTCTATTTTCACTTGCTGCTGCTTATCACAAGCCTTTAAAAATGTATCAAGCTACTTATACTTTGTCGAGTCCATCTGAAGCACGTATTCTTATTGAACAAGACATATACAATCATTCTGCAATGAAATTTGGATAAGATCGCAACAATAAGGTCACTGGCAACCTGTTGAAATTGAACGACACTCTCCTTACTACACTCATTATTCTATGTTTGACCACCAAACTACAACTTGCTTTCAATTGAATCCTCAACTGAGAGACTCTCATGCACCACATACTATTTTACCAGCTACCGAAAAAGATATTGAACATCATGATATCCCATCTTCTATTGAAAATGTGAGTGATTTAGTTGATAATCCTGTTATTAACACAACTACTTATAACTTGCATACTTTAGGTACTGATGCCTTACATAATGACACTGATGTTATCCCTCAACAATTGCAAATCAAAGAACGTAATGTTTTGGCTGAAGACTGTAATGAGCACAATGCTAATGTGGCTTCTGAGAAGCCTGTGGAAAGAATATTACTAGCAGTTCACAATACTACTGACAATGGGATTTTAATTCCCCTAGCAATACAATTCACCCTCCAATAGTTGAGGTGTTGACCTCACTTTTGATTGAGGTTTAGTTTTTCCTCTTTAGTAGCCTAGGGTCTAGCCATAG
>NW_018250874.1:5205-12153 GCF_001263595.1 Phalaenopsis equestris
TAGAAAAGGAACCCTCACCAATAGAAATTCCAAACTCCTCTTTACTCAACTTGAAGTTCCACATAGTGGTCCTAACCTCTAGCACTTAGTAGGTGGGGTCATTATGGGGGAGCCCAAGGAAAGTTCCCATAGGACTGCTTGACCTTAGTTTTGACCCTGGGTGTTGATCTAAAGCTAAGGTACTCACCTCACTCACAATAATTCACAAATGCCAACCCAAAATCCCAAAAATTTCCAAAAATTTCCAAATATTCATAATTTCATTTTTCTCAACTACCACATGACTCAATTTGACCAATTTGCCCAATTTCCCTAAATTAACTTCAAATGTCCATCAATTTGGTTTCAATTTCCCTAAATTTAAATTTTAAACTCAAATTAACCATTTATATGACCAATCTAAACCAAATCCAATCTCAATTGGCCCATGATTTGAGCCCAATTTTGATCTAAATTAAACCCCAATTTTGGCCCTATGACTTGGTTGCACCAAATTGAACCCCATGACCTACTCCATTGGTCTCAATTTGAATCCTAAACTCTTAATAATTCTCATACAAAAATAATTCTCCTACAAATCAAACTTGACCTTCAATTGGCCTTGTTAATTCTCATACAAATCAAACTTGACCTTCAATTGGCCTTGTTAAAGCCTCAATTTCGATTTTAACCCAAATCCCAAAATCCCTAATTTTACCCTAAATTGGCCATGTCTCAAAATTCCACTAAATTGATTGCCTTAGCCCAAAAATTTCCACTCCATTCCTTCATGAAAAATATTCATAAAATCTTCCTTGATAATTTGGACCATTTAATTGAGCCAAATTTCAAGCCTAGCTCAATCTAAGCCCAAGTCTAGTCTAACATGCCCAAATTGACCAAAATCTCAAAATCCTTCAAATTGAACCCCCAATTGAACTCAAAATCATTTTAATACTTCACCAAAAAAATCTTCATTTTTTCTAAACTTCTTGTGACAATCATCCACACCATTTTAGCCAATTAAATGAGTTCAAGGTCATGGCCAGTCTAACCTAAACCCACTTTAAGCTAAATTGACCCACTTGGACCCATA
Organism: Phalaenopsis equestris; assembly: GCF_001263595.1. NCBI lineage: Eukaryota > Viridiplantae > Streptophyta > Magnoliopsida > Asparagales > Orchidaceae > Phalaenopsis > Phalaenopsis equestris. Next base: position 6,281 of record NW_018250874.1, read on the forward strand.
CACTAAAATTGGCTTAGCCACCTTAAAGGCACTAACTTTGCAACTTTATGACTCCACAGCCACTAGCATCCTCCTAGGGACCAAGCTAAACCATGAAAAAACCCATCAAAGCATGCTATGGACCAATGGATCCCCAAATTAAGGGATTTTAACCCATTTTTGGACCCAACTTGCAAAATTTCCCTTATCATCATTGACCCATGGGGGTGAATCATAATTATGCCTCCCCCTGGCTCATCTGACTTCCTGGCCACCTCCCCTGGAATTTAAACCCAATTAAAACCTAAAGGCTACCTCATCCCATTTGAAACTTAGAGTTCTCTGCCCTCCACCTAAGCATCATATGGCACCCCTCAATTGGTTATGACAGCTACCCTAAGCCAATTTTATTTAAACCTAACCTCCACAGACAATAAAAGAGAGCTGAAATTTTATTAAGGAAACTCCGTCAAACTGCCCTACAAGACTCCCTAAGACCTCCTTAGTTGAAGTCAACCATTTTCTCCCATTGAGCTTCACTATGGACGCTCAATTTTGAGCTTGAATTTTTGCCAAAAACCACGACAGATCTCTCCACACCTCCACAGTGAATGAAGCTTCAATTAACTGTGCACACACCTTCCCCATAGTTAAAGAAGTTGATTCCCTACAAAAGCCCCCTTTCAAACAACCTCTAGTATAGACTTCAATCAATACATGAAAATGAGCTTCTATCATAGGAAACATCCTCTAATTTTTCCAAAGTCAAAAGTGATTTCTAGACAGCGATCCATATTTTTCAAGTTTATGTCTATTATTTGCATAAATTAATCATAATAATCAGCATATTGCTTAGAAAATTCCAAGATAATTTTGGAAGGCTTACTATGCCTAGAGAAACCTTTGAAAAATGTTTCATGATCTAAGTCATTAAGAATGCACCTAATTTGCACAAACCCTAAAATGCAAAGAAAATTAATTTTGGGAAACAAAAACATCTAAATGACTTGGTTTTTAATGTTTTTAATCATCCACTAAGTAAGAGTTCTTCACACAAGGATTTTCTCAAAATCTCCCAAAAAAATTTCAAAATATTTGGATTTGGTTTCTTGAATCTGACATGTTTGAGAGTTTAATTTCTAAGTTAAATGCCATTTTTAGCATGATTTTAAACAATTAATCTCCACTAAAATGATTTTAAACAATTAAAATATAACTAAAAAATTATACAAATTAGTTTTTGGAGCTCTCTATGATTAGATGGAGCTCTCTGTGATTAGATGAATTTTCTAAAAATAAATTTGTAATTAAAATAAAATTTTTATTTTTTAATAAAATAAAAATTCCAATTTTAAGCCTTTCTTTAATATTTAAATAATTAAAAAATGGAATAATTAAAAATGATAAAAATCACAAACAAAATAAAATTTATGAAAATGTTCTAAATTGTTTTCTAAGAACTTAGAAACAATTGGATCATTTTCCTAATTTTCTAAGTGAAAACATTGAATTTTGAAGCTTAAAATAATTTTTAAAGGCTAAAAATGGTTTTTCAATAAAAATAATTCTAACAGTTTAAAGAAAAATAAAAAAAATGTGAAATCTATTTCTTTGGGTTCCTTGACTTAAGAGATAATTAATAAAAATATAAAAATTCCACATTTAAAATATTTTATAATTAATTAATACTCCAGAACTTGAAATAATTCTAATAATTAAAATAAAATTCAAAAAATCATGAAATTTGGCCCAAGTGTCTCTCTAGTCTAAGTATATCTCCAACAAAATTTTCAAGGGATTAGGTTTTACCTTGGTCAAGTTAGAAATTTTCTTTATAAAATCTTATTTTTTGCATATAAATAAATATATAAATTAAATTTAAATTTGAAAAATCACATTTTCTCCTCTGATGTCTTAATTGACCGATGAGTGAGGTGGGATAAAAATTCTAAAGTCATTTGAATTAAATTTCATGAATGATGAAATATTAGAGACTTAGGGGAAAAAGTGTAATTTTAGAAATTTAGCCTTAAATAACATTTAGGCTCAATTAAAGAAAGGGGGAATGGGTAACCTTTGATCCTAATTAACATATTTAGATGACTGAAACACAAGGGATTAATTGGTAGAAACTGATCTCACTTTTTCCAATTAAAGGATACATTTTAAATTTCTTAAATGATTAAAATTTGGGAGTCTACCAAATTACATGATCCTAGACTTAGGGGTATAGTTTTGGGTGTTAATAACTCACTAATTTAATACCCCTATCTGGTGTTCAAGTGACATTTAAATGTTATGATGATGAATTATTATCACTTAAAATTTAGTCTCTATCAAAATGACTAAAACATTCACCTGGATCTTAAAAGCTTTGTAGAGACCTAAGCTAAATCAAATTTGATTAAATGAGGACTAGAAAAGTTAATAAAAATTGAACACCTTTGAAACACTACAGGCCCAAGTTAAAACCAAAATTGGCGAAGTGTCTTAATAACACTAACTTGCGTCTTCACCTGCATAATTCTCAAATTGAATGATAAATAATAATTACCCTACTCTTAGGGATGATTGAAACATCAATGTTCATTGAGCATTGAAGATATTTACAGAATGAATTATTAAGCAACGTAATAAGTTTAAATGAGCTCAAGGCTTTTCACCAGGCAGTGAGAGGGAAGCACGAACCTGCTTTTTTCTCCAGATCTATTGATACCTCGGAGGTCTACTAAAGTTAATATGTTTTGTTTAACAAAAAAATATCCTTAAATCAAATTAATAGGGACCCACCAAGATATGATCTAGGGTTGGGTAGATCACTAAAACCTTACTTTTTTGCTTTATATAAAATGCTCTCACATACATTTTGAGTTTCAGGTGATAGAATGAGAAGGCTCGTCAGGTAAGCTTTTTTATAGTTTACAGTGTCGTCTTTCTTGTACTTTCATCATGTACTTTTTATTCTTATGAAACTTGCATGCTAAACAACAATGTTACCCTATAGAAAAATCAAAACTGTTAGGATAGCCACAAAACCAAAACCGAAAACCAAAGTTAAAATCAACCAAGATAAAAATCACCTCCACAACATTCAAAATATAAAACAACTCAAAGTTTAATAACAAAAATCACAAAAAACTACAACCACAACAAAATTAAGACGTATCTATCGGATAGTCGGGAACCCCTTGGAGAAGGTAACCTACAGTTACTAACGAGGCTTCCCATGGTCTAAATGAAAGTATGGAACTCATTAAGTTGAGTTTATTAAATTCGTTTGGACTAAGTAAATCCAATTAAAAATAGTGGTACCAGAATGAGGGAACTTTAGGATCCTAACCGGTGTCACTCTAATCAACTTTAACATTCCCTATAATATTTGAAGAACTACAACCATAGGACCACCTGATTTGACATCATAACTTGACACCCTAGAAAACTTAAACTAGTCACGGTAAGAAGCTTGGAGCTAGCATGGTAGGCAGCACGACCATCTTCAACAACAAAACCTATCTTCCCCAGCTAAACCAAAATAACAAGCCATAGGATTTTAAGGTTGTTTGCTTATGCAACATAAATCCTCACCTTATCTTTAGGCCTTTGTACAGCTTTGCTGTACAATCTAAGCCCTAACTCAACTTAGGATTCCGAAATTTTTGTCTGTCACGACCTAAATCCTCACATCTTCCAGGCTATTTGTGTGATCATTTCACATGAATGTAAGCCCTAATTAAATAAAATTGGTAGGATGAAACACTCAAATAAATTTCTCCTCAAAATTAAAGCCAAATTATAAGGTAGATTGGGAAGTCACTGAGGTTCTCCTTCGGATCAATGACATCCCCTAGTTCTTCCTCCTTTCGATTCAAAAAACAAAATGCTCCAAATCTGAGCCAATCCCATGTCACACCTCTTTTTTCAATATCATTGAAAAGTCCTATCCTTTGACCTCCTTGAAGATAATATTTCCTGATTTTTATCGATAGTTTTCTTAGGTGACTTTGGTCATTTAAGATGTAATTAACTATAGGGGCTTGCCCTTATAGGAAGCTTGTCAAAACCTAGCTTAATATAAATCCTATTTAATTCTTCATATTAAATAAGAGAAATTGTCGGCAAATACAATGATTTTGCAGACCAAATGGACGTCATATATTTCTTAGTTTATTTGATCTAGCCTCATCCTCAAGTCTTGTGTTTATCCTTTGGGATAAATACAGGGTTTGTGGTACAACGCTCTTTCATTTAAACTATGAAAAATATGGGGTCAGTTTGATTTCATATTTTTCTAAACTTAAATCTATATGTAAATTAAAGCGTCCTTTCAAAGCGGGCGACGGGATTTTAATTCACCCGACTGATAGCTTCTTATGGGCAACTCCACAACCCAAAAATACTACTGACATGGGGCTTATTCAGATATTATTGATATTGATACTTATTTATCTAATGCTATTATAAAATTAAAAAATGAGTGGCAAGTGCAACAACATTCATGAAAAAAGGCTAAACGTAATAATGAGCTATCTAGACTTGACAATAATAACATTATTCAGGAAGGAATTTATCATTCTGATGGGGAACAGTTGGTCAACTCTACTAGATCTTTTAGAAGGGTTGCCTCACGTCACCATGTTTAATATTATGGTTTGGAATTATGGGAGTGGTGGACCCTATCACCCTTAGTAGGCTTAAAAATATTTGTAGGGTTCATAAATTTCACATTTTTGTTATTTCAGAACCTTTGGTTCATGTCAATAAAAGCAGAATTTTAAATTTATTTAAAGGTTATCATTCTCACTACAATCACTCTTTATTGAGGATGAGGAACAATATATTCTTACTCAAATCAGTTTTGAAGACTTTCAAGGGCGAGGCACTTCTGTTTACTCTTGCTCTCATTTGCATGAAAAACAACTACTTTGGCAAAAAATGAGTTTATGGGCAGCATTATTAATGAGAATTGGTTTGTTGGTGGTGAATTTAATATAATCATGAAGCCTATGAAAATAAAAGGAGGTGGCAGAGTTGAGCTTGCTTTTAATAACAGATTCTGTAACTCTATTTCTAATGCAAGACTCTATGACTTAGGATATTTCGGATCTCCTGATACTTGGAGGAGGGGTTTTCCCTATCAGAGATTGGATCGATTTTTGGCTAATTTTGCTTTTATTAGTCACTTTTTTATTGTAAAGGTTCAAGATTTGAGTTATGCTACCTCAGATCATAATCTTATTTTGCTCATTTTGGCTTTCACTGTTAAATCAACCATATCTCATTTTAAATTTCTTAATGATTTCTTAATGTTTGGAATTTCTTAATGTTTGGACATCTCATGATACTTATTTAAATTTCGTGAATCAAGATTGGAAATTTGAAGGAGTTGGGACTCCTTGGTTTGCTCTGTGGAAACTGCATAAGAAGATGGTTGCTAATTTTATTAAATAGAATTACCAGATCTTTGGTAATGTCCATAAAAAAGTGCAAGATGCTCAGAATATTGTTGATTCCCTGGAAGTTCAACCCGATGTTTCTCCTGCTTTTATGGATGCTATTGCTCAGGCTCACATTGCTTTAATGGACGCTATTTCTTTAGAGGAAAATCTGCTTCAGCAGAAGACTAATGATACTCCCTTTGCTGGAGAGGATAGAAATACTAAATATTTTCGTGCCACACTTAAGCACGGAAAAAACATTAACAGTATTTTGAAAATTAAAAAGGGGGATGGGAGTATTTTAACTTGCATGGAAGAGATTAGTGATAGTGTTGTTACTTATTTTGTTGAACTTTTTCAAACCTCTACACATACTATACCTGTTGAATCCACTCACTTTGTGGATGTGTATAATTTCATTAATAATCTTCATTTAGCTTATTTTCCAGATCAGCAGGA
>NW_018250874.1:12163-65396 GCF_001263595.1 Phalaenopsis equestris
GAAATCTTAAATGCTTTCAAATCTATTTGCCCTAACAAAGCTTCTGGCCCTAATGGTTTTTCTTCTACTTTCTACAATCATTCTTGAGAGGTTATTCTGAAGGAGGTTACTCTTATAATACAAAGCTTCTTCCATGGTGATAATCCTGGTAAATATTTCACCTCTGGTGTTATTATGCTCATTCCAAAAGGTAATGACAATATTTAATGGGACAATTTCCGTCCTCTATCTCTTACTACTGTGATATCTAAAGTTATAAGTAAAATTCTAATTAACAAATTGTAGCCTCACCTTTCTCATATCATTGTTGCTCACCAGTCTACTTTCATTAAGAGTAAGGATATTACTGATAATATCCTTTTAGAATAGGAGATGATTGAAGATTTGGACAAGAAGTGCAGAGGGGAACATGGTCCTTAAATTGGACACTAAGAAAGCTTTTGATACTATTAGCTGGGACTTTTATTATTAATTTTTTGCAGGCTAAAGGCTTCCAACAGAATTTTCTCTCTCTCATTAAGAGGTGGCTTTCTAATAACAGCTATAGTGTGATGGTTAATGGTAAAGCCCATGGTTTATTTTCAGCTAATAGGGGCATTAAACAAGGAGATCCCCTCTCTCCTACAATTTTCATTATTACATTTTATTACATGTCTTGGCTCATTAATAAGCTGCAATATGAGCATTCTTATATTCAATTCTCTCATAAATCCAAAATTGTGGTAAGCCACCTTGCTTATGCTGATGATTCTATATTGTTTTTAAATGCTATAAAACTTTCTATCAAAGCTACCATGTCTTTGTTAAAAGATTTCCAAAACATATCTGGTATGATGTTTAACTTAGCTAGGTGCTCCATTTATTTTGGCAAAGGTGCCTCCTCTAACACTCATGCTTGGGCTTCCAATTTTACTAGTTGTAAAATATCTAAGCTACCTATTAAGTATCTTGGGGTTAACATTATTAGAGACAGAACTAAGAAAACTCAGATGGATGATGTGATTGATAAAGTTAAACTCAAGATCAATGACTCGAAAAATACTTTTCTTTCTAATGTGGGTAGGCTCACTTTGTTGGGAAGTGTGCTATGTACACTTCCTCTCTACACTACGCAAGTTCTTAGAACTAAGAAAAGAGCTCAAAAGAATCTAGAAACTATCTTAAGAAAATTTCTTTGGAATGGCTCTAGATCTTTTAAGAGTTGGACTAATTGACAGTATAATTGCAAGCCTCTTTATGTTGGTGTGCTTGAGTTTAAAACTCTACAACAAAATATTGATATTGACATGTGTCAGCTTTGGTTCAAATTTCATTTGTGGGAGACTTTATGGGTTAAGTTTATGTTTCATAAGTATTGAAAATTTTTTCATCCTTCTAAGGTCAATTAGAGAGTGGGGGACTCTAAGCTTTGGAAGGCTATTATCTCTGCACGTGATGTTGCTTCTCATTTCATTTTTTGGGATAGTGGAGATGGTGATATTTCTTTCTAGAATGATGAATGGGGTACTTCTTTGTATTCTACTTTGCCAACCTCGGGTTATGATTCTAATCTGCTTGTCTCTAATTGTTGAAGTGATGGTTTTTGGAATTTAGCAATGCTGAATTCCTTAGTTGGTGAATTAGTTTCTGCTATTTCCACTATCCCTATTTGTGCCCAAGATAAGGATGTTCCTCTCTGGAAGCATCAAACTAGAGCCTCTATTACTAAGATGCTCTACTCAAAACTGTACTATTTCTCCTTCCATATCATTGTTCCTTTGGAGATATTTTCATAAACTGCTACCTCTTGATGATATTCTTAAACTAAATGGGTTGAAACTTGCCTCTTATTGTTATAACTGTAAAAATGATGCTAAATCAATTAATCACTTGTTTTTTTATTGCCCCTTTGCTAAAGAGGTTTGACAACGTTTTGGGTGTTACTTTGGTATTATTTGGCCCTTAAATTTAACACTTAAATCTGTTATTGGGATTTGAAAGGATTTGATCCTTCCTTCAAAAATCTCTTTTATTTCCTTATTGTTGTCTTATGGATTGTCTGGATGGCTACGAATAGTAAAAAATATGAAACTCCATGTCACATTCCCTCTACCATATCTATTTTAGTAGTGGCTTATTTTCACAAGGCTTGGAAGTTATCTAATGGTCAGACTGCCTCTCCTACTCTGGGCAGGGGTAGGAAACCCATTTTGATTAAATGGGCACCACCCCCTATGGCTGATTTAAAGTTAATATTGATGGGAGTTATTCTACAGCCTATACAACATGGGAGGGCTGATTCGAGATGATTGTGGTAAATGAAATTTATTTTACAGTCTCGAGATGATTGTGGCCAACTTCTGGATAAAGATATAGAATTTGATTTCAACAAAGATTGCCTTAAAGCCTTTGAAACTTTAAAGGAAAAATTGATCACTGCTTCTATAATTGTTTCATCTGATTGGGATAAACCTTTTAAATTAATGTTTAACGCTAGTGATTACGCAATTGAAGTTTTTTTAGGGAAAAGATATGATTAGATTTTGAAAATTATATATTATGCTAGTAAGACTTTTAATGATGCTCAGATTAACTACACCAACACTGAAAGAGAGTTATTAGCCATTGTTTATGTTTTTGATAAGTTTCAATCATATCTCTATATCTGATTGGAGATAAATGTGTTATGCATATTGACCATTTGACTATTAAATATTTGATGCAAAAGAAGGATGTGAAGCCAAGATTAATTTGATAGGTACTTCTGATGCAAGAGTTTGATTTTGTTATAGTCAATAGGAAAGGGATTGATAATCAAATTGTTGATCATCTATCTAGGCTAGAACATGAAGAAATATTTAACATGGAAAAAGAAATTAATGAAACTTTTCTTGATAAACAACTTTATGCTGTAAAATAAAGGGAAATACGTAGGCATGCTGATATTGTAAATTATACTATTTGTGGTATTTTACCATATGAATTAACAAATCAACAGGAAAAGAAATTTATTCATGATGCAAAATTTTACTTTTAGGATGACCCCTATTTATATTAACAATGCAAAGATTTAGTAATGAGACGATGGTGCCTTACGAAGAAATTCAGGAAATTATCTAAAAAATGTCATGATTGTAAATTTGGAGGACATTTTGGGAATAATAGAATTGTTCATAAAATTTTCCCATTTGGATTTTATTGGCCTACCATATTTAGAGATGTTAATATATATATAAAAACATGTGATCAGTGTCAGAGAGTAGGTAAGATTTCAAAAAGAAATGAAATGCCTCTAAAATGCCTCTAAATTTTCTAAATTTTAATTTAGAAATTGAAATTTCTTAAGAATTGGGTTTGAATTTTATGACACCATTTATACCTTTATTCGAAAATATATTTATATATATATTGATTGCAATAATTTTTTTTTTCAAAATGGATTGAAACAATCACTTTACCTCGATGTGATGCTTAGAGTGTTTCAAAACTTTTAATTAAAAGTATTTTTACACGGTATGAAATGCCTAGAGTAATCATTACCGATCGAGGATCTCATTTTAGAAATGCAACAATTGCAAGATTGCTAGAAAAATATAATATAATACATAAAATTGCAACTGGTTATCATCCTTAGATTAGTGGTTTAGCAGAAGTATCTAATCATGAAATTAAGAGAAATGAGATCCTTATAAGGATTGGTCTGCTAGATTAAGTACGACATTGGTCTGCTAGATTAAGTACGACATTATGGGCATATAGGATAGCTTATAAGGAACCTATAGGTATGTCCAGTTATAGATTAATTTTTGGGAAGACTTGTCACTTACCAGTAGAGTTGAAGCATAAAGCTTATTGGGCTAAAAAGGTATTCAATTTCAATTTAAAAGAAGCTGGTGAGAAAAGATTATTGCAATTGAATGAGCTTGAAAAATTTAGAAATGAATCTTACGATAATGCTTTGATTTATAAGAAAAGAACGAAAGAATGGCATGATCAAAAGATAATAAGAAAGGAATTTGAACCTGGACATAAAATTTTGTTATATAGTACAAGATTGAAATTACTTTCTAGAAAATTTAAGTCTAGGTGGAAAGGGCCATTCAAAGTTATAAAAGTCTATCCATATGGAGCTCTTAATATTGAAAATCCTAGGACTGGAAGGATATTTAAAGTGAATCGGCATAGATTGAAACCCTATTTTGATGATTGAAGACTAGTTTTTAAAGTGGGTGTAATGTTGAGTCACCTAGAATAAAGACTGGTAATTTCAGGCTGATGACATTAAATCAAGCGCTTTGTAGGAGGCAACCCATAGTTATCATTTTTTATTTTGCATTTAAGTTTTTATTCAGAATTTTTTATGTATATTTATATTTTTATTTTTCTAGAGTCCGAGTAATTGAGAAAATATTTAGAAACATCTTCATTTAGCTAATGTTATAGAAGAATTGAGAATTTTTTGGATCAAAATCTAAGATGCGAATTTTTTGGAATTGGCGTATGATGTGCCACATTCCATAGAGCTGGTGCATGATGCACCAGAATCAGTGCATGATGCACCACGGTGACAAAAAAGACTTAAAATGTTTCAAAAGGCTATTTTTAGCGGATTTTTCTCCTTATAACTCCCAATAACTGATTCCAAAGTCCATTTTAGGGAGGAAAAAGAAGGGAAGAGTCACTAGATTTCAACTTTAATGGCATCACACTCTAAAAATTCTACTAGATTTGGAATTTTAAACTAGAGAAAGTTTGTCAGTTTTGATGCGGAGAAGTTGCATGATCGTGTTCTATTGAAGAAGAGGCTAATGAAAGAAAGGGGTTTGTGAATCGAGGGTTCAATACACCGAATAATCAAGTGGAAGAGAATATTGTGCAGAGAAGATGGAAAGTGCTTTGTTACACTACTGCCACCGTAGTTGTCTCTGTGGTGAATGTGTTTTATGCAAATCTACATGAAATCAACCAAGGAGTTATCTATTTATGAGGCAAGTTTGTTCAATTCACTCATTCAAGAGTAAACAAGATGTTTATGATTTTAAATGTGCCTATTTTCCATTACATAAATTTTACCCCTACGAGAGATAATATGAATGAACTCTATCGATACCTTACAAATGAAGATGCAAATTGGGAGGCCATAGATGATGGAAATGTAAGTTTTTTTCATCATTGTTAAATCCTTCTTCTAAGACATGACAATTCTTTATTCCATCAAAATTACTTCCTACTATGAAAATTAGTAAGGTAACAAAGGAGAGTGCTATTTTGAATTACTGCATTCAAACTAGGAAACCTGTTGATATTGGAGCAATCATTGTGAGATCAATTTTGGGTTTGATTGTTAATGGATATGCAACTAGACTTGGACATCCATCCATTATTTTCCTACTATGCAACCAATCGCAAGTACCTTATGAGAGTTAGGAAAAAGTGCTTCTTCCTTGGAAGTCGATGGATCTAGAAGTCTATTGAAACTGTACTAGAATGAGATACGAGAACGATATGAATGTACTGATGGACCAAGCATCCCAGAATTCATCACCTTCAGTTTGAATGCACTTTTGAAAAGGATCAAAAAGATAGTGAAAGAGGTGCAGAATCTTATGCATGTAGTTGAGAATATTTTTGAAATGTTAGATCACCTGGATTAGAGACTTAAAGAACATTTTGAGCATACGGATTGTATTGAAGATGGTTTGGTACATATGTTCAAGAAACTTGCTTGGATTGGGGATGATTTGACTGATGAGTTTCCTTCTAGAACCTTCTACAACTTGTAAAGGCACTACCAATCCATGGGAGATATTCAGAAGGATGAGAGTGAAGAAGATGTTTGAAATTAATCTATGCATGGAACGTTTTGTTTAGTATTGCTTGTTATAGTTGTTTGTTATGTTGGATTGCATTTAATTTTAGTGTTGAACTCTATTTATGTTTGAATTTGGTATTTTTATGTTTATATTTTAGTGTTAGGATGGTTTGGTTTTCTTTGGACACTGAATTAGAGTTTGTTGGCTTGAAAAATGTTAGTTTGTAATAGCACAAATTTTATATAAAAAGTAATTTTTGTGTTGTTTGTGAAAGAATGATGTAAGAGTAATGTTTAATCGTGCTTATAAAGGTTCATCGAAGTTAATTAAAGGTAGAATTAAAGTGGTATGGAGCAAAATTTCACAGAAAATGAAATTTAAAAAAATTAAGGCATTGGTGGAAGATGTGCTAGATTGGAATTAGAGGTTAATTAGATGTAGATTGGAATTAGAGTTAATTAGAGTTAGATTGGAATTAGAGTTTTGTGTTGTTTGTGAAAGATAGATTGGAATTAGAGTTAATTAGAGGTAGAAGTGATGTGCCGGTTTACAGAGAGTTGCACATGACGTGCCAGATTTGGTGCAAGCTGCGCCAAATTCCCAAAAATGTCAGATTGCCTAAAAAACCATGAAATCACACACTAAAACTCCATTTTTACTGCTTGGGTCGTCTCTTACCTCTAAACCTTGACCTAGGGCTTCACATTGAGCGCGCTAGAGCTTCACATTGAGCGTGATAGAGAAGATTTAGGAGGCTAAAAATTGTAGATTTCATCTTCTCTTGGTAAGGGCTTCACTTTAACTTAGAAATTTTTTTTTTCACCATGGATTTTTCCTACATTTTGGAAAATCCAAATTTTGGGATTTTTTATAAAAAACCTTAAAGAAAACACACGGTGAAAAGTTTCTTAGAAAATAATCTTACTTGGGGAGTTAGAATTTTGATTTTGTAATTTATTTTTAATTTATTTGGATTTTTGTAAATTTCAAATGGCTCCACGAGTGAAGAGAGGAAGGTTGTCAAATGAATTTGATGCACGAAGATTTGTTAATTTGAAGGCCCAACACAGTTATAACACTCAAATGGAATAAAGAAGATTGATCCAGGAATGGGCATTTGCTAACCCGGGTGGCGAGATCGAGAGGTTGATCCTTACCAGAAATTGGGAACAATTTTGTTACTTCACTACAGTAGCGACTATGCTAATGATTCGGGAGTTTTATGCCAACTTGAGATTCATTGATGATGATCACAGATTTTTATGCCAACTTGCGATTCATTGATGATGATCTCATCCTTGTGAGAGGTAAGCGAGTTGAATTTATTGCAGAAAGTATCAATGCTCTTTGTGGGCTGAGGAATGTATTTCATGATGAATATGCTGCATCGTGATGATTGATTCATGATTGGATGAAGTGATCACCTTTGTGACTGATGGAAGAGGAGAATGGAGGATTAAAAAAAATAAGCTAGTTAACTTCTCCGCTTTTATGTTGACTATTCAGTTCAAGGTATGATAACACTTTATTTCTGCTAAATTACTACCAACAAATCATCTCGTCGATGTAACAAAGGATAGAGCTGTATTGAACTATTGCATTAAGAATATGAAATCTATAGATGTTGGTGCTCTTCTAGTTCATCATGAATGGAGCATAGCTAGGAGCTCTACAGCTAGTGGTTTGGGTTACCCTGCCCTGATTTTCACTCTTTGTGAGCAATCAGGAGTAGAGTCTCATAGAAATGAAGAAAGATTACAAACACAAAGTCCTATTGTGAAGTATATGATTTAGAGAGTTGAATCATTTGTTGAATCTAGGGGTGGAAGAAGTAATAGACCCTTTACATCAATTGTAGGGGCATCTACTTCTCGGCCTACATCACTCAAAAATTACATCAATTGCAGGGGCATCTACTTCTCGGCCTACATCACTCAAAAACATTATGGACCAACTCATGACTCAACAATTGGATAAAGTAAATATTCAGAACACGATTAGAGAAATTGGAGTGAGAAATGCTTATAATGATGAGTATAAACAGAGGAGAGTTCAACATGATATAGCTTTTGAGGATGCTATGGTGAGATATCTTAGGGATGAATACAATGTAGAATTTCCTACTTGCCGCAGCTTCACTCCGTATGTTGTTATTCACAATGAAGAAGAAGAAGAAGAAGAAGATGATGATGAGATATGTTGTTATTCACAATGGAGAAGAAGAAGAAGAAGAAGAAGATGATGATGAAGAAGGCGATGAAGATTGATATTTTTAGGAGTTAGTTTATTTGTTCGGTTGATTGTTTGTTTGTATGTTGTTTGGATGTTATTTGGTTGGCATTTGAAACTATTGTAGTAAAGACTTTTATTTTGTGTTGTGGATTTAAAATTGTAATAGTAACTGTAGATTCTTACTTTCCTTAAATTTTTAGTATTTTTCAGTTTTTGTTTCTGTTTTTTAACTCTCAACAAATTCTTTAGAATATATTATGTTTCATTTAATCCTTTAAAGCCTGTATGTATTTTTAAAGTTAGTACGTGCAATATACCAGAGCCCATTTTCATAGTAAAAAATCTGGTACAAGTTATTTTTTATTTTCATGCAATTACTTATTTCTTTCACCAACTAAATTGTGTGCTAGAACATTTTTAAAATACCAAAAAACTTAAGTTTGGGGGGAAGAAATATTTCTTTAAGAAAATAAGTAAACTAAATTTTATTTGTTCTTAAGTAACAATATTTTTAAAATTAATTTAACATGACCTGGGATATTAAGATTAAAGTTAAAATGACTATAATTATGTTTATGAATGTTATGGTAAATTTAGGTAAAAATTTTTAATAATAAAGGTCAGTTCTAAAGTTAAAGATATTTGGTGTTCTAAAGTTGTTCTAAAGTTAAAGATATTTGGTATGACAAGATAAGACTAAGTTTTTCTTTTTAAAGTAAAAGAAATTATTTTTTTGAAGTATTAAGAATTTTAGAGTTTGACCTAAGAAGAAAAGAATGAGAATTTATGAAAATCATAAACTAGTATGAATTTATAAAGTGAAGAAAGGTAAGGGTTTTGAATTTAAGAAGAGGATAGTGCAGTTCAAAACTATTAAAGGCTATCCAGATATAGTAATCCTCACTTGAAAAAGAAAAAGAAAAGAAAGGTTTGAAAAGATCCTAGAACAAAAAAGAAAAAAAAAGAAGAGAAAGAGAAAGAAAAGAGAAGAAAATTAAGTGAGAAGAAGCTTGAGGAGACGCCTAGTAAAAAATTGACTTCAATTGAATCAACTTAAGGGAAAAGCTTTAGTACATTTTCTAAACTTAAATTGCATTATTAGTAGAATTATTAGTAAAGTTTTCATGAAGTTCATTTTTATATGAATATTCTAAATATCCTTGATTTGACAAATTGCAAATCTTCTTGAAATGAATAGACTCAGAAATCTTAAAATTGACTACTAAGTACTCTTAGAATTAGAATTTGAATCTAAGTTATCAAAGTTTTTCTTAAATTTTACTATTTTATTTATTAAACTAAAGTATAGAAGTTATAAGTTAGTCTCTATCATAAGTCATATGCTTTTACGTAGTAAAAGTGTCACTTAAGGATAAGTAACATTTGCGTTTGGGGGATTTTGATACACCAAAATAACATATAGTTTTAAGTATTTATTTTATGCTTATTTTTGGTGATATTGTACTTTAAAGAAGGGTATTTTTATGTTTTTATTGCAGGTATATCAATTTTAGGCATGTGGAGCGAAAGTAGCAAAAAGGACAAAATTTTGAGCCAAAATAGTGAATTTTTGAATTCTGGCAAGACGCGTTAGATTATTACAAGATGCTCCAGATTGGTGCTAGATGCGCTGGATTGGCGCCAAATGCTCCAAAACCCAGAACAGTACAGTTTTTAGCAAACTGGCACATGATGCCCCAGATTGGTGCGAGATGCACCAGGAACAACTTTTTGCGAATTAAGTCAGTTCAAGATGAATTCTGCAAGATTTTTCAAAGGGACACTTATTCTAAACACCCATTGGAGTAATTCAATGCATCTAAATACTTTGGAAGATTCTTTTATGAAGGGATATGTCTCTTAGATCAATTGACACTTCTTTTAAATTCAAAAGAGTTGACTTTTGGACAGAATTGGAGGGAATTTTGAATTCTTTTTGGAGGGAGGCAGCCTTTGATAAAGGAGGAGAAGTTTAAGTGGCATAGAGGTGGTGTGAAAGAAAGAAGAGTTAGAGAGAGAAAAATTGTTCAATGTTCTTTATGCACTCGAAAGAGGGTAAAGAATAGGATTGCTCCAATTTGGCCCAAAACTATTTTATATTTTTTTTTAAATGATTTTAATTTCTTCACAATCCATATAC
The DNA here is from genome assembly GCF_001263595.1 of Phalaenopsis equestris. Classification (NCBI taxonomy): domain Eukaryota; kingdom Viridiplantae; phylum Streptophyta; class Magnoliopsida; order Asparagales; family Orchidaceae; genus Phalaenopsis; species Phalaenopsis equestris. The sequence goes on from NW_018250874.1 coordinate 22,328, forward strand.
TCATTGTAAAGGGAAAGGATGCTTTCTTAAATCTGAACTTTCCATCATAAAAACTTTGTTTAATTTTCATAAGTTTACTTTTAAAAGTTTATCATTTAGTTTAGTTAACTTTGTTCTTTTAATTGCATTTTGGTTAGCATTCACTGAATTACTTTAGATTCAAATTTTGTATACTTTACTTTTTATATAGCTTTAAAAATTTTAATTTCTATTATAATCTTAAGAACTTATCTATACGCATTTCGATCTTCCTTGTGGGATCAATATCTTGGACTCCATTAGAGCCCTTTATTACTTGAGCGATACTACTTATGTTATTTGTAAAGGGTATTTGACAATTTAAAGATTTTTAAAAGATAAAATGCTTTTACCTGATGTTATTTTATAGGGATTAATTTGCTATTTGCTATTTTATCTGATGTGTGTATTTTGTAACATTGAAAAATATTTATAAAATTAACACACTAAATCCACCCGCCCCTTTCAAAGGTTCATTGAAATTTATTAGTATCCATCTCTTCAATTAAAGAATATGCTTCATCGAATGGTTTTGACATTAATGATCCACCAGCAACAACGTCGCTTATAGATCTATGAGATCCAACTAATCCATTATAAAAGGTTTGAATTATTAACCAATCTGGTAACACATGGTGTGGACACTTCTTAAGGAGATATTTAGACCAATCCCAAGATTCATATATCGATTCTCCTTCAAACTGAAAAAAAGATGTAATTTCATTTCTAAGCTTAGCAGTTTTTTATGGTGGAAAATATTTAGATAAAAAATTTTGTGATAATTTTCCCCAAGTTCTGATAGATCCAGGTGCTAATGAGTTTAACCACAACTTAGCTTTATCCCTTAATGAAAAAGAAAAAAATCTAAGTCTGACGGTATCATCCCAACCTCCATCATATTTAAATGTAGCACAAAATTATAGAAAACTAGTAAGATGTAAGTTAGGATCTTCAGTAAGTGCTCCCCCAAACTGATTATTCTGCACCATTTGGATAATAGTAGGTTTAAGCTCAAATGGAATAACATCTACATAACAGCTACAACAAAATTTTGTATACTCAAATGAGTTTCATCTATTTTAGAATTAACATAATCTCTTAAAGGTCTCTGATGATATTTATTTTCAATTTCTGGATTTTTTAAGTTTGTAGCCATTTTGTTCAAATTTTTTGACTCTTTCTCTTGTTTTAAAATTTTTCTAATAGTTCTTTCTAACCCCAAATAGTAAGGTACTAAACCTACAGATCTTAAACAAAGCATACATAAACACAATAAGCAATTATAATAAGCAAACACACTAAAATATAAAAATATTTATTAAACAAAAATTTTTTTGCATATGTTTTTCAGTTTAAACAAAGTATTATAAATTACAAAGTAATTTATCGTTATCTCCCCTGCAACGACGCCAAAAACCTGATGCAATATTTTTGTTTGTGTTGTAAATATCTTTCAACACTACAACACACAAACAGTAGCAAAATTAGTAAATATGCAGATCAATCACAATAAAAATCACTTTCGTATAAATATTTTTATATTCTAAAATCTTTAAGCTGACAAACCTAATAATTATGCAAGTATATGTATTACTCAAGTAATAAAAGGCTCTAATGGAGCATGAGTATCAATCACACAGGGAGATGAAATTTCCTATGGTTATACCATAAAACACAATAAGATCATTTAAAATTTAAAGAAATATAGATTTAAAGTAAATTTAATGTATGCTAAAGGAAATGCAGCTAAAAGAACTAAGTTAACTAAGCTAAATTCTAAACTTTAATGTTAAACTTACTAAGTTTAAATAAAGTTTTGTAACGAAGAGTTCAAATTTTTTAAGGCATTCTTTCCCTTTAAAATGAGTCTGTGGTTGGTGAAGTACTTAAAATCATTTAAAATTTTATATAAAATTGTATTGTGCCAAATAGGAGCAATCCTATTCTTTACCATCTGTCGAGTGTGAAAGGAACTTTGGCTAATCAAGAGTTTGATCTCTAAATTCGTGATTAGGTTGAAAGGATACTTACTCCTACTTCAGAGCTCCCAGTTCTCCCATCCCATAGGGCTAACAATCTCTCTTTAGTTTCCAAGCAACTGGACCAAAGTGGGGATTTTAGTCTATCACCTTAAGATCTCTAATTCTACGCCCATCAAAATATATTTCCCTATTATTTGCACTCAACCCCATGGACTACATTCTCACCCATAAAATTGAATGTGACTCTTACCTTATTGTAGAAAACATAGCCCTAAAATTTTATGTTTCTTAATAAATTTTAACATTTTAATGGGCTAGCTCAAAAAGTAAATGAAGATCAGAGTTTGAATCATCACAATTTATAGACATTTAAAACCTTGCACAAGAATATTGATTCTTCACAAAACCATATCTCATTGTGTGAGAAGGATAAATAAGACTACTCAGAATTCATGAAAAGTATATGACAAAACATGGATTATATAAATAAAAAAAAGTTTACAAAACAAAGAAAGGAAAGAACACAACTTATCTCACACTCCTCCTGAAGCAAATCCCTTGAAGTTCCCTTTAAGCACTCTCTCTTTTTACAATCACGCTATTTCTCTCTTAGAAATTCAATGAAGAAGAAATCTCTCACCTTCCCTCTCCTCTTACAACTCTAGAAGAAAATCCTCTCCAAAACCTAACTCTCCTCCAAAGACTTCACACGCCACCCCCTTTTTTGATAAGACTCCGTAGACTTCTTATTATAAGCGCCAACCTCTTCGTTAAAGAAAGTCAAAATTCCCTTCTTTTTTTTAAGAGTCACACCTCTTCACATCAAGAGAATAGTCTCTTCATCCAAGAGACATATCTCTTCATTAAAAAGCCTTTCCAAAAGCCTTTCCAAAGTGTCTAGATGCCAAAGTGTCTAGATGCATTAAACCATTATACGAGGTGTTTGAATTACTTGAAGCCTTATAGAACCTCACAAAAATAGTCAATAACTGCCACACTTCATCTCAATTCATCTCTGGTGCCTGTTTATTGGAGTTCCGTGCTCTTTTCTGGATTCTGTGGCATCTAGCGCCATTGCGGTACTTCTGATGCCTCTTCTTTGTAAAATGGCACATATGGTGCCAGTTCTAGCGCATCTGGTGCCAATATGCTGAAAAATTACATTTTCACTCCAACTTTCTCCTTTTTGCTTTATTTTTCTCAAAATGAATAAAATAAATATAAATGCAAAAAAACATGGAAAATCCACTTTGTTAATATAAAGAATCATCAAATTTAAGTATAAAATGTATACATAAAATTAAACATTTTTTTTTGTGTATCAAAGAGTTAACGAACATGAAATCACTAAACAAGTTTAAAATTCACCTTTAAGATTGATGATTCAAAGTTACACCCACTAATCCCCAACGAGAGTTCTGGAATCTTTGGTTTCAATTGAGAATTCACCTAATACTCCCTAGTTGAAACCTTCTTCACTCTTTCTTCATTAAGCTCTGAGCATGTTGGCTTAAGAAGTTGTGTTGATTTTGTTCATCCCTTCGATCAACACAAATATGTGCGGTGTGCTCATCCGGCTCACCACACCTATTGGGGGTTAATTTATTAACTCCACTTTTGTTGGGTCTAGTCTTTCTTCCTTAAAAGCCTTGGATTAGCCATAGACTTTCCTATTGACAATTCCATATGTTTGGCGTTGACCTCGAGCACTTAGTAGGATGAAGCCAAGCATGGGGGAGCTTAAAAAGAGCCCCCATAGGACTATCTGACCATAGTGCTAGCTCTGGGTGGTGTGGCCTTATTCACTCTTGCATAGACACACTTGAACCTTTCACTTTCACTCACAACCTAAAAATCCTAAATTGAGCAAGCTTAGGCCGATTCCCCACTCTTTTGGAGACTCATGTGGTTAGTCCCCTAAACTCTTAGCCCCTCGCTAGAATGGCTAGGACCAACACATGGAGGATCCAAAATGAGGGATTTACTTAGTCTCAAGGCACCAAATGAGTAATTTTATGATTAGCCTTCTCATTGAACCTCAATTTTGCTCAAATACCCAATTTTGACCTTTTGCCCTAAAAAATTTCCATAAATACCAAAATGCCCCTGAAACCCTATTTTTTTCAAAATTTTCCAAGTTCCCAAATTTCCTTCAAAAATCATCTCAACCATCTCAAACCACTCAAATTGCTCAAAACACCCCAAACTTCTCAAAATTCCCAAAATACGCCAAAATTGCCAAAATTACCAAAATACCCCTTATGCCCCAAAAATCCCCAAAATTTCCAAATTCACTCTAAATGTGCCCAAAATCAATCCTAACCACCCATTGGGCCCAACTTGACCAATCTAACCCCATTTGACTAAAATCCTAATTTTGCCCCTAAAGGCCCAAGTTCTTCAAATTCATCCCAATTTCTTCCAAATTTATTCCAATTTCACCCAATTTTAAACCTAAATCACTCATTAACATGTACAATCCTAATTGAACTTAATTTGAAATCCAATTGAACCCACCTACAAACCTTAATTTCAACTTTGGGCCAAAACCCCCAATTTCACCATACCCTCAAAATTATACCAAATTAAACCTCATAACTAATTCAATTTCCCTAATTTTGAATCCTAAACTCATCATAAAACTCCCCTAGAGCAATTTGAACCCTCAATTGGTCTAGATCAAAACTCAAACCTAACCCAAATCCAGTTCAAGTTAAAACCCCCAATTTTTCCTAAAAATCCAAATTCCTCCAAATTAAATTCCATAATTTGTCAATTTCTACTCAATTGACATCCCACTCACTCATTACAATATTCTAGACTAAATTAAACCTTCAATTAGCCCAAATATAAATTATAGCAAAGCCCAAACCCAAGTCCAAGTTTAAGCCATGGTCTTAAACACAAACTCTAAATTCACTCTAAGACACTTGGTTTATCCCCACCTTAGTCACCACAGCCACAATTTTGACCCTAAGAACCAGCCTAGTCCCACCTAGCCCACCCTAGTGGTGTCATGGCCCAAGGTCCCTTGAATTATGGGATTTCTTCTAAAAATTGGCTAAACTAATGGGATCCTTCCCACCAGTCTTTCTAGCCCCCAAGGTTGTTAGCATTAACTCCCTTGAGCTCCCTAAACCACCTAACTGTCACCCTAGCTCTGGCCAATTAGCCTAGTGGCTGGTAAATTCCATACCCTAGATGTCCAAATGGCTCAAAACCAAAATTGCGACTCTATGTGTTGGCTCAACCTCATTGGACAATTGTGTCATTTATCCCTCCACATAAGTGACCTCTCTGCCACCCTGACATGGCCTGATGGTAGCAATGGCTCCCTCTATAACTCATAGCCAAATAAGGCATGATCCAATTTCCTTGGATAGAATCTATCAAAATGTTGTCATAGCTTCTTCGAATCTTCCTAAGTTTAATCCCACTGCCTTCAGCCACTCATTTCCTCTGCTTGAGCTCAATTTCAAAGCTAAAAAATAATACTCTTTTCAGCCATCTCACTAAACTCCACAAATTTTCTAATTGAACTTCTCGTGAGCTTCACCAAAGTAAGAGAAAAAGTTTCTCACTAAATCCCCACCCTTTAAGCGCTCTGCACCAAACCTTGACCAAGGCAGCACAACCCTCTGATCAAACTCTTACCTATACCCCATACTAGAGGAAGGTAACACTTTGAGCACATTTGTGCAACTCTAGATAAGCTTCTACAAGCATCCAACTGAGGCCACACCTCTTGGAAAAAAGTATAACTCCAAATCCTTAGTTTTTGTCTTGGTTTCATCAATTGTGAAGTGACCTTATTTTCCATATGCTCCTAGTTGGATAGATAGACTCACCTAGACTAGATGAAGTTGTAGGAACAAACCTCATGCAATTTGGTTGAGTATCAAGTAAGATATTAGGTCTAGAAGTTGGATGGTTCTCGGGTTAGGTCAGTTGTGGACGATGACACAGAACCGTCCGATTGCGCGTGTATCGGATGGATGGTTAGGATAACATTAGATGAAGGATCTATTTGTGAACAGTGGGCCATGTGGTATGCTATGGTGTAAAGCACAATGAATCAGGACCGACCACGTGCACTTTTGGAGCAGCCGAGGTTGAGTTGGTTGTCGCGTGGATAAAAACAAAATATGGCTTTTCTGATTTAATTAAATACTAAAACTTTGAAAAATCATAATATGGTGAATAAAAACCATAAAAATTAAATAAAATTACCCTAATACTCAGTGAATAGAGGAGAAAATTAGGAACTAAAATAATAAGAAATATTAATCATGTATTTTATTTTTATTTAATTAAAAACTCTAGAGCTTATTTTAATTATATTTAATTAAATATTAATCACCATGATTTGGAATTTTGAGAGTTTGTTCCTCATGTGATTTGGAGTGTTGTCTGAGTTATCCAAAGTCAAAAAATACCCCTAACTAAAAAAGCCCCGATTTTTAAGGCTAGTTGTGTATTTTTGCTTAAAATAATTGTATAAATTAAAATATAAATTAAAAAAATATGAGACTTGTTTTGGTAGGTTCACTGTGCTCAGAGGACCCTAGGAAAAATATAAGCTATGTTTAAAGAATTAGATATGTTATACTATGTAATTAAGTCATTAAAACTCATAAAAATTATTGAAAATAAAATATAATTTAAAAAGAACATAAAAATTGTTTCAAAATGAAGATAAAGATAATTTTAAGTCTCTGTAAAAAAATTGAAATCTATTTGAAATGTATTTCATATAAAAACTTGTTTTTCAAGGTAAATGGTATTTTTGCAGTAAAATAATTATAATAAATAATGTTTAATTAAGAAAATTATAAAAAAGTGTTTTGGAGTGATCCTTGTGACCAAGGGCACTTGAGCAAAATAAAATTGGTGTTAAAATAAATATTTCATTTTTGAGCTAATTTTTAATTTAAAAATAATTAACAAAATTAAAAATTAGAAAATATAAAAATGCACCAAAGTGTCACAAATTGTTCCCTCATTACTTGGGACCACATAAAAATATATTTCCTATTTTTCCTAATAGGGTTAAGTATTTTTAAATGCTTAAAATGTATTTTCCTTAATTTTGCATTAAAATAATTATATTATATAAAATAAAACTCATAAAAACGAAAAGTTTGTTTCTCTGAGTTCTCTGAACTCAGAGGGACTAACGAATAACATAAAAAAGTGATTTTTAATATTAAATTATAATTTTATATTTAATTAATCACTAAAATCAATAAATAATTATAATAATTAAAATATAACTCAAAAATTTATGAAATTTGGTCCAAGTGGTCCTTTATGAAACTTGGTCCAAGTGGTCCGTTGACCTAGGTGAACTTCTAGTAAATTTTCTAAGGATAGAAATTTTGTTTTGATTGATTGAATGAATTAACATTGAAAATTCCCATTTTTAAGTAAAAATAATTATAAAAATTAAATAAGAGTCATAAAATCATAATTTCATTTCTGATATTTTAATTGTCCCATGAGTGGGCTACCTACAAAATTTCAAAGTCATTTGAGTTCAATTTAATGAATTATGAAGTGGAAAGCCCTAGGAGCAAAATGGTAATTATGAGATTTTGATGCCCTAATTAAATTTTAGGTTAAGTCAAAGGATAAATGAGTAATGTTGATCATGATGAACTCTTTTGGAAGATTGAAACATAAGGGTTAAGAGGGAGAAACCAACTTATCACTTTTCTATAACAAGGGTAAAATTGTAAATTCCTTAAGTTATTGTGACTTGAAAGTTAACCTAATTGGATGATCCCAAGGTAGTTGTCTTGAGCTAGGAAGATGATAAAAAAACATAATTGAAGCCTCTTAATTAGTGATTAGATGATAAACATGATCTTTTAATAAGCATTAAGTGCCTCTAATTCAACATTTTGATTATTTCTTTAGGGTTTAGGCTTGATTTAAATTTGTCTAATGAGGTTTAGAAAAGGAAACTTAATCAATCACAAATACCTTTAAAACACTACAAGCCGAACTTTAATTATGGGTACCAGATCCTTAATGCCTTGAGCTTGCCCTTAAGGGCATCCATTTACATAACACTTAAATGAGATATCAGGTGAATGTCTGAGTACCCCACTCATGGGATAATTAAAATATTAAGATTCATTGAGCACATGGTAGATTAATCCATTGAATCTAAGTTTAACTTTAGATGATTAATTGGATAACGTAATAAGTTCAAATGAACTCAAAATGGTTTAAAGGGTTTTAAAAGTTGTTTAGGGTTATGCCCCAAACACTTTTATGATCTTTTGGATATATTGAAGGATAATTGAAGTTATTATTCTTTATTCAAGAAAATCATCCATTAAAACTTTTAGGTATCCACCAAGTTATGCTTTGGTACCCGATAATTCACCTAAATCAATAGAAATGCCCTACACTACTTATCCCACACTAATTGACCCAATGCTTAACGATTTAAGTCTTCCTTAAAGTATTTAAATCCTTGTGAGCAACTGAAGATATTTTGTTTTTTTACCACATATGGATCATCGGGCTTGTCTAAATTTGAGATCTAGGTCGCTAGGACGATGATCATAATGCTAATGTGTGTTAAACGAGGGATACAACATGAGATTTAGAATATTATCTCCTTCCTCAAGGACCTTTAATAAAAGGAGAGGATAAGTACCGATGGTTTTATTCACTGCTTTTGTTGAGATTATTACCTCGATACTCTTAGGTTGCTTTTAATCCTAGCTCGATCAAAGTAATTATTCTGTGGACTACACTACTTTGAAAGGAATTCACAAAAAAAAATAAAATTCCTTTTGCCTCCTAAATTAAATTCTACATGCACCAAAATTAAATTAAGAATGAAAACTTATAAAGGTCTATGGTTAATCACTTGGATCAAGGTTAGGACTGCCCTTTGTAGATTATCAGGTTAGTAGCTCTCACTCAAGATTGGGAAGCACATAGTCGAGCTCTGTGCCCCCACCTTTACCAATGTCTTAAAGTTTTTTCTTGTCTTTCATATGTGACTAGTGGTTTTGTTTTACTTACTCATGTTTTCATACGACACATTTTTTGACATTCCTGTACCAGATGTTCCTGTTTGCTTTCCTACAATTTATTTAAATTTCTTGCAAATATATTATGTTTTATGATTTTAACCTTACAGCGATAGCAAAGGCCCAGGTACGCATTTACAATTTGTGTAATGAAATTTTACTTATTTACCTTATAGCATTTTTTTACCTGTATTTATTTACTTTACCTGCAAAACTAAACCAAAATTGAAAAATGTAAAAACACATTTTCAAAATTAAATTTACACTTTCAAAACCATGAAAAAATATAATACACTCCTCTTGGGTATACGAGAATTTTTTGGATGAGGTAACCTACTGTTTCTAATGAGAATTCTCCAATTTAAATGAGCTTAACAACTCATTTAGACTAAGTAAATTCAAGAAAAAATAGTGGTACCAGAATGAGGGAACCATGAGATTCTAACCGGTGTCGGTCTAATCAACTTTAACCCCCCTAAAGACACTTGAACAACAACAACAATAGAAAAAAAAACTTGCCACTCAAACAACAAAAGTATAAGTTCTTACCTGGAGCTGTCATTTTGACGATGAGCTTGAAGATAACAATGTGGGCAGCATGATAAGAATGTACAAAAGAAAAACTTCAAGAGAACAAATAAGTCTACAACAAAAACTTTCCTTAGAATTAAATAACAAGTCATAGGACCTTGAGGTAGTTTGTTTAGTATTACATAAATCATCAACTCAACTTTGGGTCTTTGCATAGTCATGTTATGCAACATAAGCCTTAACTCGCCTTAGGCTCCGAGGTCATCTTTCGTTACTACATAAACTCTCCTATCTTTCAGGATATGTGTATGACCGTGTCATGCAAGTGTAAGCACTAAATAATAATAATTGGTAGGATGAAATATTTGATATTATATCCTTGAAATTGAAGCCAAATCGTATGACAACTTGGGAAGTCACCGAGGGTCTTCTCAATATCCATGGGATCCCCTAATTTTCTCCATCTGGATTCTTAAAATAATTATTCTCATTTGTTCTTTCTCATTTAAAATTTCCACGTCCAACCTTGAAAGCCCTAACATTTGAAGTTCTTGAAGAAAATACACTCTAATCTAAATAAAGAGTTTTATAAGACGATTTTGATTGTCTAAGATGTAATTAACTATTGGAGATTGCATTCATAGGAAACTTCAGAATCCAGCTTAATATAAACCCTACTTAATCTTTTGTATTAGATGGGGGAATTTTTCGGTCAGCATAAAGATTTCACTGACTAAAAAGGATGTCATAAATTCCTTAGTTTACTTAATCGAGTCTTACTATCAAGTAATGTGTCTATTCCTTAGGATAGATACATCACTTTCAGTGCTGCACTTATTTATTTAATCTATTGCATGTATGAGATCAGTTTGGTCTTGTATTTTAAAAGATTAGAATATTACTTTTTAAAAAAATGTATATATTAAATTGAATTAAAATATCTTTTTTCCCATGTTGATGACCAATAAGATGATACACTTCAAGCTTAAAGGTTTGAGAATTCCTACTTGTTATGTCTTCTGTCATGAGAAGTAAGAAGCTATTAAAAATATTTTCATTAGTTGTGGCTTTGTTATTGAAGTTTGGAAATTGGTTTTTTGTTTGTTTAATAAGAATACTTATGGCATGCATATGGATTCCGTGGTTCATTGTTGTAGTGGTTGGAGAAAATACGGTGATAGCATCATTTTTAATGTCTCTCTTATTATTTTTTGGATTATTTAGAAGATGAAAAATGATGTTAACCATGAGGATTTGGTTGTGTTGGTTGCTAATACATTTTCTCAAATAATTAAATTTGTATAAGATGTGCTGATCTTTGGTAATATCATAAGACTTGTCAATTAGAAGTTAATTCCAATATTTTCAAATTTAAATTTATAGATGCCTTTGAATCTTTGGTTTACTAATGGTTCAATTTTATGGAAGGTTTTGTTTAGAAGTTGTATAAAGATTAATATTATTGGTTGCTTTAGGATTTTTGTTGTAGGTTGTGGTGGTTTTTTAAGAGATAGCATAGTAAATTATTTTGTATAGTTTACGACTCCTATTTTTCTTTTTCTTTTCTTTTGTTACTAAAGCTAAAGCTATTATTAAAGCCTTATAAATTGCTAAATGTTGCAATAGTTAAAGTGGAAATAGATTCTTATTTATTGTGGAAGGTTTGCAATTTCATGCTAAGAGCAACCATGGATTATACAGTTGCAAGTGAAGAAACTTTTTGAGTTTACATTACTTTTACAACTTTCTTAGTTTCATATTCATATAGATGGTAAGAAAACATTTAGTTGTTTGACTCCTTTAGGTGATTCCTTACAAAACGTTTCTGTGTCTAATTCTTTAAGTTTTGATTTGTTCAATTTTTTATAGGGTGATAGAATGAAATTGTTTGTTTTTAGAATTATTCATTCTATTCCTTCTATTTTTTTATTTGTGGTGTGTGTTATAGCTCTGAATGGAAGGTCCTAAGGTTTTTAATTTCTCTAGTTGTATTTTTGGGTGTAGTGGGAACCACTAGCTGGGTGATGTGTTTTTGAATTGTATTAATAAAATTCTTTATAGGGTTCATTAAAAAAAAGATTGAATTTACGAAATCCCTTAGTTTACTATATTATAATTTATTTTAAATTTGTACTAATAATATTCTTTCTAAATCAAAGCTTACATTTGGTTTAAGGTTTACTTATTAGCCAATACTTAGGATGAAATTAATTTTACGATTCTGATCAAAAGAAATACGTATCTACAACACCTTTAATTAATATTTTAATGTGTTATATTTCTATTATGTTGGAAAATACATTACATTGTGTTATAGGATTTATTTGTAATACAATACAATTTTTTTTATCCCAAATTTGATCATCATTGAGGAAATGAAGATGTAACCAAGCCAATTAGGTGTTATGTTATTACTTAAGCAAAGATACAACCTTTTATTAATTTAGAATAATAGAAAAAGCTTGAAGGTTAAAAAAAAATGTTTTTCTTAGCTTAATAAGAATATCTAACAAATGCATATATATAAATGATATAGGAAAGTAAATTGCTACATAAGAAAATCCTCGGATGGTTTAATTATTATTATTTTTCTGTTCATTTACTTTTAGGTTTCCCACTAATTTTAGACTTTTCTTTCAGCTTAGTGTTTAGGGAGTAGAATTTTATTAAATTAAGCTAATATCTCAAAACACCATGTAATATTGCATGTTAATTATAATAATGATAGTCTATTTGTCTTCATTTATTTACATAAATAACATTGGAGCATAATGATCATGGCCTCATTAAAGCTTGATTTTAATACTAATAAGCAAAATTTTGGGATCATCTTCATCTTAATTAATTATAAAAATCTTCAACTTTTGCTATAAATGCATGATTTGAGTATATGCATACTTCGATCAAATCACTTTTACTATTATTGATTCATATATTATAGATAAAATCAGAACTAAGATGATCTTGATTTGTTTTATAAAATGTATATATCGAATGTGATAATGATCTGTGCTTGTTCAATTTGATGATTTGGGGATATATCAATTATGATTTCATTTTTTCATTAATTTTTGTATCATATGAAAAAAAAAACATTTTAAGTATTATAAGGCACTATAACTCATTGGAGGTCAAAATAGAATTCTTTCTCCCTGTGGTGAACCACACAGAGTATACTTAATCATAAATTTAGAATTTAATAATTAAACACATGGAAAAACTAACTTAAAAAGCTTTAAAGTCTCTTTATCTGCTAAAATAGATTATAAAAACTCTTCCGAGCTACAATATATATCATCATTGTGTTCAAAATCTAAATAAATTTATTGAATAAATAGTTCAATGAAAAATATATGCCACAACACGACCATTATTATCAATAGCGTGTCCTTACAATCTAATGCACTAAGGTGGACATACATGCATGCATTTATAATGCTCATAATTATTAAGGCAAATGCATTCACGTGGGTACTTTTTATTGGAAACTTGTTTCTATATATGTGACATGCCTAAATATGATGAATTTATTTTCTATTTTTATACATATTTTTATTGATACTTTGCTTTAATGAAAGGTATTTTTGATGTTTTGGGTGTAGGAATACTCAAAGGAGCAAATGGAACAAAAATAGAGTAAAGTGGAATTAATTGGAGAAAAAATGCCATTATTGATCTAGCGCCTAGGAGCCAGATTAGGTGCCTATGCGCCAAACAATAGAGCGCCTGGTGCCTAGGGGCTAGAGACGGTTATCTAAAAGGTTTGATGAATTTGGTTGAATTTGAAGAGATGCTTGAAGCAACCGTTGGGGATTTTGAGAGCTCTAATTATAGGAAATTCTAGAGCTTTGACAGGGGGCTTAGAAAAGTGGTTTTGGGCAAGACTTTGGAGAGGCTATTGAGGAAAGAAAAGGTGTCTTTTAGACAGAAGTTGTTCCTTCCTAAAGAGAAGAAAGTCTTGTAGATTTTCTTGGACTTGTAGTAGAAGAGGAGAAGTGAGACATATATTCTTCACTACAAATCTAAGAAAGTTCGGAGCATAATTGTAAGGAGAGGAAGTAATTCAAAGGAACTAAAATTATTGCTTGGGAAGGAGTCATAGATAAGTTGTGTATTTTGTTTTCTTACTTAGTTGTGCTTTATAAACTTCTATTTATCTATAAATCCATCTGTTTTTTTTTCTTCCCCATGAGATTTGATTATTTTACTTTGTATTTCTCCCTGCAGTGAGGAATAATTATTTGTAGGAATGTCATTCGTAGAAAGTGCTTTTCAATTCTATAAATTGAGATGATTCAAACTCTATGCTTAATTTACTTGTCAATCTGACTAATTAATTTGCTTAAATCAAATATAGAATGCAGTGATCCATTGTTATGGGCTATGTTCCAATATAGTAAGAATCACATTTAGTCTCATGGATGAGAATGTAGTCTGTGGGGTTAAGTGTAAATAAATAGGGAAATATGTTCTGATGGGCGTAGAATTGGAGATTTTAGGGTGATAAACTAAAATCACCAATCTGATTCAGAGGTTTGAAAACTAAAGTGATATGTTAGCCCTCATGCAAGGGGATGTGGGAACTTTAGAGTGAGAGCTAGTATCTTCCCAGCTTAAACATGGAATTAGGGACCAATCTCTGAATTAGCCATTGTTCCTTATACACTTGATCGAGGGTAAATAATAGAATTGCCCCTATTTGGCACAATACCTTAGTTATAGTTTAAAATTATTTTCATACACTAATTATAAACTCATTGCAAGGGGAATGATGTTTTATACAACTCTGAACTTTTCATACATTTTAGAGTTGTGGTAACTTTAAATTTTAATGCTTTTTAGATTGTTCTGTACTTAGAAATATTATATCTGCATAACATACTTAGCATTAATTTTACTTTAACAAGATTAGAAACTTCACAAAAACTTTCCATCATTTACTTTATAAGTTTGTTAAAATTTCAAAGAAGGTTGTACTAGAATAAACTTTAATAAAAGTTTGTGCTTTCCTCATAGGGTCAATGTTAGGGTTTTTATATAAAATCCTATATTAATTGAAACGATACGTATACTTTTATAGTTTTCTTAGCATGTAAAGCATTTTATCATCTTTATATATTAGTTAATTTTGCATACTAGCCAGTAATTATAAATTGAGTCAAAATTTTTTTGCCATATTTCCGAACATAAATAATTGTGTAATTTGCGGGTTGGATCAATATGCAAATCCACATGAATGCACATGCTTGTAGAATTTGTGTATGACCAAGCCAGATTGGAGCTCATATGAGCATGAGCATATGAGCAAAGAAAGGAGTGTAAACATTAGTTTCCTAAGTACTCATGCAAATGGACACCCATGTCTAAGCACATGTAAGTCCAGATAGTGGCAAGAGCAAATAGAGTAGTGAAGGGTTGAATCACATATTAGAGGACACACATAAGTATTCCCATGCAAGTTCATTCTCACTAATGTGTATGAAGAGTGCATTTATATAGCATCATGTCATAGAATAATATAGTATCCATAATTTTCACATATAAATGTCCCATCAAAGAAAGGAAAATTCACTCATTTAACTCAGTTGTTTATAGATTAAATTTTCTCTCTCAATAAAGGTTTTATACCATCATGCATTGAAGGTCCATAACTACCACTTTGCAAGTACTATTTTTCACAATTTAATGGCTTAATTTTATAACAGATTATGAGTGAATATTAATATTTTTGATGATAGTACTAAAACAAGAGGAATAATTATATTGACTTTGTAAATTCAAGTGTAATGTTGGCATTACACATTTTTGCTTGTGCTCCATTCATATTTCTAATTCCAAAGTACTCCAAATTAATTCTTATAAAAGTTGACAATTTGATAAAATTTCATTGGACATTGATAACTTGTGACACAATGTCAATAATAATTATATATTCTTTGATAAATTTTAAATAGGTTTCATTTTTCTAATGATTTTTTGGATTTTTCTATGAGAAAATCCAATCATTCTCATTCTTTGTCACTAATATAACTCATAAATTATAAATTAGTTTGCTTGTAAGTTATTAATTTTGTCCAACTCGTGAATTGATTATTAATTATTATTACAACAACATGGATGTTTTTAGATTTTAATTTCTTATTGTATTTGAAAATCATTAAAATTTACAATATGTGGTTTTTATTATCTTAGTTGTTTTGCTGACAATGATAATAATTATAAAATTAATTTTATTCTAGAACTAATTGTATAACTTTGATATTAGTGTTTTTATTGAAACTTTACTTATTTACATGGGTTCTTAAACATTACATAACTTGTCATGCTAATGATTGAACCTTCAACTAAAATAATCTTCAAAATTTTGTTCTATTAAACTTTTCTTTCCAAAATGTTATAGGGGACTTTTTGAAAATATGGGAAGTCATGAAAGCTCCCTATCCCTTTTTTTTATTTATAAAGAAAGAAAAAAGTTGTGGTTCTCAGTATTCAAATTATTAAAGATCTTCAACATGAAAGCTTTATATTAATAAATAAGAGAGTGAACACCTTTTTATTTAAGGTTCTCCTAACAAGGAATTGAGAATATCTCAAATATGAAAGAAGATACCTAATCAAAAGTCCAAAATAATTTTGTAAAGGTCCATGTTAGATTAAAATGAGGGTGAGATATCATTATTGAAGAAGAAGATAAGTAATTTTTTGTTAGTATCATCCATAAATAAGTTCACAAAAAACTTTTTTTATAAGTCCTTTCCATATTTATTCAATAAATTCTGGTTATTAAAAGGAATTGAAAAATTCCTGTATTAGGCACCAATGAATTAATCAATTCATCATTTATTTATTTAATTATTTATTTTTATGACTTAATTTATCTTATTTTTTATACATAATATACATACAATTTTAAAATTCCAAAGAAAATTGATAATATTTTTGAGTTATATATTACCTTAGTGAATGTATAACTCAAATTCTAAAGTTTTAACAAACAAGAGTCTAGTGTGCTTAATATAGGATTTATTTTTCTACTATGTAATATTATCTTTTTAATTTTCTTTTTTGGTTTTTTGGTAGAAGAAAGAGGTTAGTAGAACCCTTAATTTTTGTATGAATGTTAAGCTTAAATTTATTCAAACTACAAAGCATTTTGAAAACACTTATAACTAAGATACAAGTTCTTCAAACTAATTACAGGAGAATATAAACATACTTATCAAAGAAGTAAATCACCTTATCATAGACTAAGGTTAGAGTTGAATCAAAGGAAAATGATGGATTAATGAAAAACTTGAAGAGCAAATTTTAAGACCTTGTTTAGATGACTCAAAACCACATATATGATGTTCAAGTGAAGGTTTCGGGGCTACAAAATTTCGGTAATGGCTTCATTTAAGGGATTCTAATGAAAATAATTTGGTAAATATTAATATTAGAGACCATATTGTGGATAGAATAAGGCTTCTGAAAAAATTCCATAAAAAAGGGATTATTCATGGAATGCATCACCTTACTGTGATAGTAGTGAGGAAGGTGTCTATAATGAATTGTCTTACTTTCTTTATATAAGAAATCAGGTCTTTCAGTTAGCATTAAATGTATGTAAGTGTATGTATGTATATATCTTGATGAACGTGGTAATGAATGATTTACATGTCATTATTTTAAACACATTTTATCATTGCAATTTAACATAGGCTGTTATTAGGAGAATGTTGTCTCGATACAACTTATAATTAAGAATATTAGGTTGAATCAATTAAGGATTCTTTACCTCTCTAATATATTCATTATACTGCTATTTTATATCATATAAGGAAAATGTATAATAAAATCCTTTAGGATTGATCATACTTTCATATTATAATGGAGAAAATATTAGTTATATCAATATTACAGGGTTGGACTATCTATTTCTTACAATTACTATCATTTCAAGATGCTTTGCACAAATTTTAGAATCTACATTGTAGATATTAACAACTTATATTATTATTATTAATTTATTTTTTAATTTACACACACACAGAGATATATATATAAGATGTTGGCGGCTGGAGAAGCTCTGCTAAGGTTCCTGGCGAGAAGATGACCCCGTGGTGCTAGCTAGCTATGCGTGGTGTTGGAGTTGATGTGCAATATGGCTTCCTTTCTAGTTGGGTACACTTTTGGAGGCTGATTCCTGGACTTGACCCTTCCCAAGTGCTGAAGGAATTTGAATTTTACTATTCTATTGGAGGCTGAGCTGTGCTGCCTCAGGTTTGGTAAATTTACTATGGCCTTTCCTATTGATGTGGAAACTAATGCTCAGTGGACTAAGGCCTCTTTTGCAAGAGTGGTTGGTAAAGCCCATGACACATTAAAAGATCCTGAAAAACTTAGTGTTCCCTCAGTCTTTCCATGATGTGGCTGATGGCAAGGGGACTTGTCACTACATCCATCCTTTAGTTGTAAAAGATGGTGAACTTGCCATCATCTTTTCTAAATAGGAGTTGCAATCCCTTAATGAAGAGGTGAAGTTTACTCTTGTTGGTAAATTTCTCTTGGGACATCCAAAAAATGGAGTTTGTTGGGAATTATTTTGATTCTCTCAAGTTTATTGGGGCATGAAAAGTGAGGTTATTAGATGGGAGACATCTTCTGATCCAACTCACTGTAGAATAAGACTATGCTAGGCTATTTGTTAAGCAATCCATCATGATTGCAAGTACCTCTATGAAAATCATGAAATGGACTCCAGGTTTTGATCCAAGCAAGGACCCACCTTTGGTGCCTCTTTGGTTTAAACTGCCTGGACTCCTTCTAGAATTTTTTAATTTATAGGCTTTATTCAGTATTGGTCAAGCTATGGGAACACCTATAAAGGTGGACACCCCTACTTACAATAAATCTAGGCCTCAAGTGCTAGAATACTTATTGAAAAGGATATAACCCTCCCATAGCTGAAAAGAGTTTGGGTAGGGTCTGATAAGAAAGGTTTCTGGCGGGAAGTGGTGCTTGAGCATACACCTTTTTATTGCCAACATTGTAAAATTTTTTGGCACACTTTGGATAGATGTTACGGGCTTCACCCCCATTCAAATAATATTTATAAAGAGTCTTTCCATGTTGAGAAGTAGACCAACCCTCCTGCAGGAGAGATTCCCCCTTTGAACACATTTGCACAAGTCCCTCCTAGGGAATCAGTTGAAAATATTTCTACTTTTTCCATTGCCCCATCCTTTGATCCTTATATGATGAAAATGAGGAAAGAATTGAATGTAGTGTTAATAGTCACCCCTACACCTTCTAATGACCCATCTATTGTGCCAGTTGATGGATGTGAGGAAGTGGTATATCCTTCCATTACTCCTAACAATGTACTAACAGTTCCTGTTGGTGACACTATTTCAAAAATGCAGAAAACTATGGAAGAGGATTGACACATTAACATAAAAAGGAAGAAGAAAAAACAGGTCACAAAAGTACAAAAAACTTCAAAAGGGACTAACCTCTCTAGTACAAGGAGGAAACTCTAAGGTGACGGCTGGCTCCCCATCTAAACCCACTAGAGGCAGAACTAGATCCACGTCACAATCTTCCCTCCATTCTTCTCCACAAGATGATTAATTTACTATGTTGGAATATTAGCGGAATTGCTCATCCCCTCTCCATCAAAAGAATTCTACATCTAAATGCAAAATATAAGTTTTGGTGCATTCCTATTTTTTAACCTATGGTTCATAACTATGTTCAAAGACTTATCCATAAATTTATTGGCTTCTCTCATTATGTTAATAATTACAACAAAATTTGGATCTTTTGTAGAAATTAAATCTCTTGGACTGTTCAAGTGGATAATCAACAATTTGTGCATTTCTCTTTTCAGATTAATGACCATTTGGGATATGCTTCTTTTATTTATGTTGGATGCAAAAAAGAGGACAGAAAAGAACTTTGGTTCTGCCTCCAAAATATTGGTAAAAATATGCAATCTCCATGACTAGTAGGGTGGATTTCAACTGTAGTACCTCTTCTACTGAGAAATCATTGAGCAGGGTCCTTAATCCCTCCAAAATGAACCGATTTTGTGACAATATCCATTTGACAGGTTTGCTCGACCTAGGCTTTAAGGGACCTGCTTTTATCTAAAAGAGGGGACATTTTTGGGAAAGACTGGACAAGATTATGGGGAATGATTCATGGTACTCCCATTTTCCACTTACATATGTAGCTCATCTTAGCCTTGCTGGCTCAGACCACAAACCACTGCTGATCTCAGTCACCTCCTCATAAAGCTCTAGGCAGCCCTCCCCCTCCCCCCCAATATGTAGTCCACACACCCCTCTTTTTTTAGCACTATCTCCATTAATTGGTGCGGTGTCATACACTTATCAACACTAATTTTAGGGGGGTCATCCTGTTAAAGCCGTCGGTCGCCAAAATGGAAATCCCAACACCCACTTCGGAGGGACATTTAATTTACATACATATAATTTAATTTTAGAAAAAAAATGAAATCAAACTGATCCCATATCTTTCAAATTTTAGATTAAAGAGCATTACACCTCAAGTTACGTATTTATCTTGAAAGATAGACACATGACTTGATAGTGAGGCTCAATTAAAATAAACTAAGAAATGTATGCCATCCTTTTTGTCTAAGAAACCCTTTTATTATAAGCCGACAAGTTCTCCTATTTAATGTAATAAATTAAATAGGGTTTATATTAACCAAGGCTTAGAAAAGCTTCCTATAAGGGCAAGCCTCTATAATTAATTTCATTTTAAATAACCGAAGTCACCTATGAAAACTCTCGATAAGAATCAGGGGACATAATCTTCAAGAAGTTCAAAATATAAGACTTTTCAACGAGATCGGACAAAGAGGTGTAAAATGGGATTGACTTAAATTTTGAGCATTTTATTTTTAAAATAAAAAGGAAGAAGAGCTAGTGGATGTCACAGATCCTGAGGAGAACCTCGGTGACTTCTCAATCTATCTTATGGTTTGGTTTTAATTTAGAGGAGAAATATTTGCATGTTCCATCCTATCAATTTTATTAATTAGGGCTTACATTTGTGGGAAACGATCACATAAATAGCCTAGAAGATGTGAGGATTTTGGCTGTGACGAATGACAACCTTGGAATCCTAAAACAGTTTAGGGCTTATATTACATAGCAGAACCATACAAAGGCTTAAAGATAAGTTGAAGATTTATGTCGCACTAAGCAGACAACCTTGAAATCCTATGGCTCAGTTGTTTAATTCTAAGGAATGATTTAGCTGGTGTAGACTTGTTTTGTTGTTGAAGATGGTCGCGTTGCCTACAATGCTAGCTCCAAGCTCCTCGTCGCAGTGAGTTTAAGTTTTAGAAGTGTCAAATTGTATAGATTGAAAGAAGTATCAGGTTTAGAGGTGAAGTTTTCTAATGTGTCAAGTTCTGACGTCAAATCAAGTGTTTCCTAATGTCATGGTTATTTAAATATTATGGGGGGTGGGTTAAATTTGAATAAAGCGACACCGGTTAGGATATGAAAGTTCCCTTGTTCCGGTATCACTATTTTCTTTTGAACTTACTTAGTTTAAATTGGGGAGATCTTGTTAGAAACCGTGTGTTACCTCATCGGAGGGCCTCTCATAAATTCAAAAGGACATTTTAAATTTAGTGAAATTTCAAAGGATTTATGGTTACCTTTGAAACAATTTATTTTAGATTTTTAGATGTTGATTAATTTTTGAAAAAGTTATTTTTATTTTTCAAGTGAAATGAGGTACTCGCCCAAACATATTACAATATATGCAAAAAATAAGATGACAAAAACTAAAAAACACTATAAAAGCGTACCTGTCATCTTCTCAGCATGCATATTACAATATATGTAAAAAATAAGATGACAGAAATTAAAAAACACTATAAAAGAGTACCTGTCATCTTCTCAGCATTATAGCTGAAATGTTAGTCTTTTGCATCATTTATGTATTTTTGCAGGGGACAAAGTAAGATATGCAAGTTTTCAGCTATTGAAGGTATGACTAACAAACCCCAAGTTATGACATATTGAATCCCAATAGATCTTAATGGATGATTCTAGAACAAGATATAACAAGTTCAGTTTGTCCTTCAAAATATTCATGAGTATATAAAGTGTTCGGGGATAACCTTGAACTGCTTTAAAGATCCCTTGAAACATTTGAGTTCATTGTGAACTTATCATATTGCTCTCCTAATCATCCCAGGTCAAATTAAAATTACCCCATTACTCGATAAACTTTAACATTTTATGCATTCCAATGACTGGGTACTTTAGTAATCAGTTGATATTTTACTTAAAAGTTATGTGGGTGAATGCCCTTAATGTAAGTTTCAGTCATTAAAGATTTGATACCCACAACTAAAGTTGGGCTTGATGGTGTTAATCATCAACAACACTATTTTCTAAATCCCATCAAAACAAGTTTTAAAGTCAAGCCTAGATCACTACAAAGCCCCTTAATGAATCTAATGGGAGAAAGATTTGAAAATGTTAGAATTTTAATTTAGCTGATATGGATTCTGATTAAAGAAAATCAGATCATTTATTAATGTGGACTTAATCAAAAGTGGAACATCTTCTCCCTAATTTAAGCCCATCACTTGATAATCATTTGATTTTGATCAACTTCCAAATCTGATAATTTAACAAGTTGTAATTTTATTCTTATCATTGGATGATGGCAAGCTAGTTTCTACCTTTTACCCATTATGTTTCAATCATCCAAACATGCTAGATTATGATCAAAATTGCCCATTTCTTCTTTGATTAATCCAAAATTTTGATTAAGGGACCAAAAGCCTAAAATGACCACTTTTTCCTCGGGCTCTTCTCCTCATAACTCATGAAGCATAATTCAAGTGAATTAAGAAATTTTAGAGTACCCTATCCATAGAGTAATTAAAACATGAGAGGATAAAAATGTGTTTTTTTAGATTTTAATGTAAATAATTATTTTAACTTAGAAAATAGAATTTTTCTTCTTCTTTTTTTATATGATCAAAGTAAAGATTTTGGTTTCTAAGAAAAGTATAAGAGGTTCCCTTAGGCCAGAGAAAATACTTAGGTAAAATTTCATGATTTTCTGAATCAAAATTTAATTTAATTTTATAATTATTTAATGATTTTTAGTGATTTAATTAAATAGAGAATGTGTTTTATTTACAAAATTACTTTTTATATTTTTATTAACCCTCAATTTGGACATATTTACAAAAATTACTTTTTATATTTTATATTTTTATGACTTTTAAATTGTTTATTATAGTTATTTTAATGAGAAAATAAGGGAAATACATTTTTAAGCTTTTAGTATTTTATTTTTAACTTAGAAAAATTGGGAAAAATATTTTAATGAGTCATAAGTGATCAGAGAACTATTAGAAACATTTTGAAAAATTTTTATATTTTTGGAATTTTAAAAATTTTTAGTTATTCTTAATTCAAAATAGAGCTAAAAAATAAAATATTTTGTCAAAAATAATTTTTATTTTTCCCAAGTGCTCCTGATCACAAGGAATTCAAAAAATAATTATTTGTAATGATCATAAGTGTATTTAAATTAATATAAATATTTTTGTGCAAAAATATAATGTTTCCTTAGAAAATCAATTTTAGAGCTTAAACTTATTCAAATAATTTTCAAATTTTTATAGTGGGTTAACATGATTTTTACACACAATGTAGAACTAATTTTGTTTATTTTTAATTAAAATTTTTTTCCATAAATTAACACAATATATATGCACATAACCAAATGTAGAAATTTAAAAGTTTATTCAAACCATCATGACATCTTTCCTAAGCTTCTCTAACCATAAGAAACCTATTAAAATTATTCCCATAATTTTTCAAGTGGTATTTTAATTTTTATAATTAAAATAAGTCAAAATGGCCATCATAACTTGAAAATTAGGGTTAGAAGCACAGAGATGCTCTCTTACCTTGGAAAAATCAGAGAGCATAGCCAGGGTTCAGTCATTTCTTGGTTCAAGGAGGTCAGGGGGTGGTTAATTATGGTTAACCATTAATGGTATGGAATGATGGAAAATATATATCAAGATTAGGCAAACAATGGGCTGAAATCCCTTAAATTACGGGACCATTGGTCCATAGCTCCTTTAGAGTGGTCTAGGTGAGTGTAGATTCGTCACTATGGCATACTTGATGGCTGTAGAAGCTTTGGATTGATCAATTTGGCATGGCTTGGTCAATTTTGGTGAATGGGTTAAATTTATTCAAACTGGTTTGAAGTTGGGTCTAAGATGGGCTAGCAATGACATTGGACTAAATTTATTTAGAAACTTGGTGTGAATGATTGTTACAAAGAGTTTAGAAAAGATTTGGAGTGGTTTTGAATTTATTTGGAGGTTTAATTTGAAGGAATTCGAGCATTTGATCAATTTAGGGATATTTGGTTAGACTTGGGTTTAGGTTAGGCTAGAGTTGGGCTAAGTTCAAATTGAGGGTTTAAAATGGTATAGAGGGATGTCATAAAAAGTTCTCAAAATTAATTGGGTGTCAATTTTGGGGTTAGGGCATTCAATTTGGTGGAATTTTGACATATGGATAAATTGGGGCAAAGTTGGGAATTTTGGATTTGGGCTGAAATTGAGTGAAATTGAAGCATGACCAAGGCCAATTGAGGGTTGAATTTTGTGTGTAGGAATTTTATAAAGGGTTTGAGTTTCAAATTGGAGCAAGTGAGTGCGCTATAAGGTTCAATTGGGTGAGATTAGGCCATATGGTCAAAATTAGGGATTTTGGTTTGGATTGATATTAGGTTCACAATGTGAGTCAATTGGACTTGGATTTGATTTGAATTAAGTTTTCTCATGATGAATTTGAGTTTAAGATAGAAATTGGGAAAAAATTTGAACCAATTTGGTGGACATTTGGGGTGAATTAGGGTAATTGGGCCTTTAAGAGCAATTTGAGGCTTTTGGTCAAAGTTGGTCAAATTGGTCAAAGTTGGTCAAATTGGTCAAATTAGGTTCATTTGAAGAGTCTAAATTGGTTTTGGGTACATTTGAAATGATTTTGGGAGTTTTGGAAAGTTTGGGCTACCAAGGGTATTTTGGTAATTTTGGCAATTTGAGGGGCATTTTGGTAATTTTAGTAATTTTGGCAATTTGAAAAGGTTTTGGGTAATTTGCGTGGTTTCAAATGATTTGAGATGATTTTTGAATAAATTTGGGTATTTTGGCTGAAATTAGAAATTTTGGTCAAACTTAAAGGTTTGGAGATGTTTTGGTAAATTGGGTAGATTTGTGGGACAAAAGGCCAAGTTAGGTATATTGGTGAAATTGAGGTGCCAACCACTCTATTTGAGTAGGAGGTGTTTTGGTAAATTGGGTAGATTTGTGGGGCAAAAGGCCAAGTTAGGTATATTGGTGAATTGAGGTGCCAACCACTCTATTTGAGTTATGGAACAATGGAATCTCCATTTGGATCCTCTATGTATTGGTCTTATCTAAACCCTAAAGATCAAGGGATCAAAGTCAACAAGTTTGGGTTCAGGGTTGTGAGTGGGACATAATGTGAAAGTAAGTGATATTGTATGCACCAGCTTAAGAATAACACCTAGAGGGTTGAACCTAAGGCCAAACAATCCTATGGGGACTCCCCTTGAGCTCCCCCATGTTGGCCCCATCTACTAAGTGCTAAAGGCTAGGACCAATATGTGGAACTTCAAGTTGAGCATGGAAGAGCTTAAAGTTTCTAATGGTGAGTGTTCCTTTTTTAGTCCTCTAGAAATAGTCAACAGGAATGTCCTATGGCTTGTCCCTAGGATGCTAAAGAGGAAACTAGACTTCAACCAAAAGTGAGGTAAGAAAATGGACACCCAATAGGTGTGGTGTGTTGGATGAGCACACTGTGTGTATTGGCATTGCAACGAGATCAACAACACCAACACAGACTACAAAGAGTAGAATTAGGTGACAGTAGTTTCCACTGAGGAATAATAAAGATTCTCACTAAGGAAAAGAGTAGAGATTTTAGGGAAAATCGTCGGACCGACCGACAGTCTCAACAAAGATTCTATTCAAATTGAACATCATGGAGATTTAGTTTGGATTTAGATTTAAAATTTCAAGGAGATGAAATTAAATGCGAGGAAACCAGATTGAGTGGAAGAGACAAGCACAAAAAAGGGAATAAGGTGTCAAAGCCAACCCAAAATGTAAGGATGTGAATAGGACGACAAAGCCTACCCCGATTGTGAGGATGGGAAAAGGATGTCTAAGCCTTCCTCAAATGTAAGGATGAGAATAGAACGTCTAAGACTACCCAAAATGTGAGGATGGGAATAGGATGTCTAAGCCTACCACAAATTTGAGGGTGGGAGTAGTACATCTAAGCCTACCCCAACTGTAATGATGAGAATAGGTCGTCTAGGCCTACCCCGAATGTAAGGATGGGAATAGGATGTCTAAGACTACCTCAATTGTCTGGATGGGAATAGGGCGTTTAAGCCTCCCTTGGATATGAGGATGGGAATAAGACGTTTAAGTCTACCATGAATTTGAGGGTGAGAATGATACGTCTAAGCCTATCCCAATTGTAAGGATGGTAATAGGACGTCTAAGCTTTCCCCAAATGTGAGGATCAGAATAGGACATTAAAGCCTATCCTAAATGTGAGGATGAGAATATGACATCTAAGCCTACTCTGAATGTGAGGATGGGAATAAGACGTCTAAGCCTACATCAAATGTGAGGATGGGAATAGGATGTCTAAGCCTACCCCGAATGTTAGGATGACAATAGGATGTCTAAGCCTACCCCAAATGTGAGGATGAGAATTGGACGTCTAAGCCTTTCCCAAATGTGAGGATGGGAAAATGATATCTAAGCCTATCCCAAATGTGAGGATGGGAATAAGACGTCTAAGCCTACCCTGAATGTGATGTCCTACCCCAAATGTGAGGATGGAAATAAGATGTCTAAGCCTACTCTGAATGTAAGGATGAGATAGGATGTCTAAGCTTACCCCGAATGTGAGGATGGGAATAGGACGTCTAAGCTTACCCCCAATGTAAGGATGGAAATAGAATGTCTAAGCCTACCCTGAATGTGAGGATGGGAATAGAATGTCGTAAGGATGGAAATAGGATGTCTAAGCCTACCCTCAATGTGAGGATGGGAATAGAATGTCTAAGCCATCCAATAAGATGTCTAAGCCTACCTCGAATGTGAGGATGAGAATATGACGTCTAAGCCTACCACAAATGTTAGGAGGGGAATAGGACATTTAAGACTACCCCGAGTGTGAGGACAAGAATAAGACCTCTAAGCCTACCCCAAATGTTAGGATAGAAATAAAACGTCTAAGCTTACCCCAAATGTGAGGATGGAAAAAGGATGCCGAAGCCTACCCCGAAGGTGAATATGAGGATAAGACGTCTAAGCCTTCCTCGAATGTGAGGATTGGAATAGTACGTCTAAGCCTACCCCAAATGTGAGGATGAGAATAGGATATCTAAGCCTACTCCGAATGTGAGGATGGAAATTGGGTATCTAAGCCTACCCCACGGATTGACAGTGGAGCAGAAAGATTGAAGAAATTTGCAAGGAGTAAAAGACTCCATGAGAATGTGAAGAAATTGGTGTAGATGAGAATATTCGTGCTATGCAAGCACAGAGTAAGAAACCGCAAACTCGAGAGAAACAAACTCAACAGAACTTATCATTTTATTTTCTTGTTGTCTTTATAATATTTAATTATCAAAGTAAATTTTCAAAATTTAATTTTTATTGGCTGATTTTCAAAAACAAATTTAAATTTTAATATTAAACTTTCGTTATATTGTTCTTCACTCTTTATAATTCAGAACCAACGTATGGTTCCACGGTTCTTTTCAATCACACAAAAGGGTAATTTGATAAAAATGTTGAAATCTGAAAGAAATTTCATTAATCTGCTTCAAACAGGCATTACAGACTGAGTACATACTGAAAGCATCTAAAGAGACAATCATGTTGAATACATATCTGAAACATCATATGCTAAATACATATCATATATGCTTCTCTGACGCAGTACAAAAGGTGACAAAAACTGTCTATCTGTCCTCTTTGGGACGAGCTCCAGATCAAGCTGACCAATTATGCCACGCTTCAGGGCAAGAATTCCTTTTACTTGTGCTTAGAGGTGCAACCATCTCATAGCTCGTACGGGTGCAGCTCCTCTAACTCTGGATCTGGTCGGAACTCATGTGGTGTCTTACTGTCATCCATTCTTCTGAATGTCACAAACACTCTGCGGTGTTGTGCCCCTGGAATGCAGTGCCTGGCTAAGTCTACTCCATTTCATTTTAAAATTAGTCATGAGCCCATCAATATTGGAATCTCAACAGATCCCTTGAACTCCTTAGGGCCAATAACATCAATTTATTTCCCAAATAGTATATTGCTTTTTCTCATGAAGGAAACCATGCAAAAGGGCCTCACGAAATAATGATGGTCTATGTGCGGGGGGATGCAATTTTGTTCATCATAGATGTTGATTATACACTTATTTAGAATGCTATTGGCTGGTAGTATACTCCATCTAACCATCCTCTTGATCATTCTCTTTATTTCAGAAGGCATCAGATCCACTTCATCATTTCTTAAGATATTGGGGGGTTCCCTTACCTATCTTTAGTGAAATTATAGCAAGAGCCACATTAGATGGTTATCTTGACTTTTCCTCGCAACCACTTTTGTGGTTCTGAATAAGTTCTTTCCATTAGTAGTCCCGCTCGACTTCTATCTCTCATGTCCAAAATGCATTCTAAAATTCTTTTTTCATTGTTTTCAGAGAAGACTCCTATATACAGCTCTAGACCTTCTAGAATGTTGACAAATTTTCCTTGTATTTCCTTGAATAATAATTTCCTTCCATTAATAGTCCTGCTCGACCTCTATCTCTCAAGTCAAAAATGCAGCCTAGAATTCTTTCAATGTTTTCAGAGAAGAGTCCTATATACAGCTCCAGGCCTTCCAGAATGTTGACAAATTTTCCTTATATTTCCTTGTAAAATTTAAATACTCATTTTTTTAACTCTGTTCATCCTTTCCAGTTTTGCCATGGGGATCCTTTAAGATCGTCGAGGCGGCTCCCTCATCTCCACTTCTGTAGGACACTATGTCTGACTTAGCTTCGTAGGTAATGGAGTATATGGCTCAGTATCTAGGTAACTATCTCCGAACGACCCGTGTCGGCGGCTATGACCTCCTCAAAAGAACTATAATGCCTAAGTGGAGAACATTGCATGTTGGGAATTCCACAAATGCTACTCCTATTGATTTTTGTATAGGAACTTCAACGTTGCACATCAGCAACCCATATAAAGTCCATCTGGTACTGCTGGTGGTATCTGCTCTGTAGGAAACTCAGACTCATCATCTATGGCATGCAAACTAGAGGAAGTTTCTCTCATGCATTGGTCGTAAAACCCCTCCTCAAGAATCAGGGTGAGTAAATTTTCTTCCTCTTTTCCTCTCGTAGAAAAGCTCTATGCTTGTGGTGATTTGCGTTTTGATGTTGAGTTCTTCTTAGTGGTGCATCTGGAGTTCTTTCTTCATCGACACCAATTGGATCCTCCATTAGCACAGTTATCATTGACGGTAAGCAGCTAGTTCCTTCCCTCAAATTTTGTTGCATTATCACTTTCTTCCTCTTTGACGAGGAGTTTTCTTTTGTATCGATGCTCAATAGTGATGGTAGTCCTTCTTTCTCTTGACAGCTTACTATGTTTATCATGGGACCCTCATAGTTCACGTTGACTTGACCGAAGTCTAAGTCAAAATCTATGAGCTGCCCTTTCTCTATTTAGTGCGAGATTTAAGCTTTCTTTAAAACCAAAGATCAACATTCATCCTGACATTTTTCTGCATAAGACAGAAAAACATCAGTGCGCTGAAATTAAGCACAAACAAGAAAAAAAATGAAGCAATTATTAAAC
Organism: Phalaenopsis equestris; assembly: GCF_001263595.1. NCBI lineage: Eukaryota > Viridiplantae > Streptophyta > Magnoliopsida > Asparagales > Orchidaceae > Phalaenopsis > Phalaenopsis equestris. The sequence goes on from NW_018250874.1 coordinate 51,882, forward strand.
ACAAGTTTTAATTTATATGGGTGCAAATTTTTCATTTAATTTATTTTAATTCAATGAAATTTCAAAATTAGAGATAAAAAGAGAAAATTAAAGTGAAAAAATTCCAAAATTTTCTTTTTATTGAAGCTAATTTTATTACAAAATTTTGGACGCAGTTACAGACGCTTGGCCAAATAAATAATCCCAAAATAATCAAAACTTCAAAAATTCAATTTCAAGAAACATAATGTCGAGTAGTATGTCTTCAAGTAGAAACCATTGATCGGTAGTATAGGTCTTTTGCCTCGAAAATCCACCAGCAGATAAACTCCTTCCGAATATACCTTTTCTATGATAAATGGTCCCTCCCAAGTTGGTTCAAATTTTCCACCTATCTTACGGTGTGCAAGAATAGGCCTTTTAAGAACAACAATTTACAAACTTTGAACGCCCTTGGACGGACCAATTTGTCATGAGCCTGCACCATCCTTGCTTGGTAAAGTTCCAAATGTTGTTATTCTTTTAGTCGTTTTCCTTTGAGACTTTCCAATTCTTCAAGTCTAAGCGTTGCTCGGTTGTAATTTTGTTGGCAACGGAGAATTTGAGAGATGGTGTCTAAACTTCCAGCGGAAGCACGGCCTCAGACCCATACACAAGTGCGTAGGGTGTACATTGAGTAGGAATTCTAAACATCTTTAGGTAGATCCATAGAGCTTCTAATAGTTAATTATGCCAATCTCTTTTATTTTTGTCAATTTTTTTCTTTAAGATTTGCACGAGCATTTGATTGAAGGCCTCAACCAGTCCATTTGCCTTGGGATAGTAAATTGTAGAGTACCTTCATTCTATCTCATGTCTTTTGACAAATTTTTTGATCTTGGTGCTCATGAAATATATCCCGTTGTCGGAAATCACTCTGAGCGGTACACCAAAACAGTGGACAATTTTACTTTTAAAAAATTACAAAACATGTTGTGTTGTAACCTCTCGTAACGGCATTGCCTTTGCCCACTTAGAGAAGTAATCTATAGCGACAAGAAAAATACGGTGTCCCTTAGAGGATGGATGGTCTATCGGATCTGTTGTGTCCGTGTCCCAACACTCGAATGGTCACGAGGCAACAGTTGGGTATCGCACATTCGTAGGCTGGTGTCAGACCACCTCGTGCACTTGAGAAAGGTGACACCTTCTAGCTGCATCCATGCAATCAAATATCATTGCTGACCAATAATATCCAAGCCGTTTGATCTTCATTTTCATTTTTTTTATCCTGACTGGTGAGCTCCACCCAATCTAACATTTACTTCTTCGATGATATTCTGTGCTTCTATTGTGCTTAGATATCACAGCCACATCTAATCGAACGATCTTCTATAGAGGACATTATCTACTAGAGCATATGACATAGCTCTTATCTTGATGTGGTATACCTTGGACTTGTCCTCTGACAACTTTCTAGTTTGCAAATATTCCATCAATTGCTTGCACCAGTCTTCGTTGATGTCAGCAAATGCAATCATCACTCCTTTTTTGAGCTTATGTAAATTGTTGAGGTCGGTCCGAGACAAAACTCATCGTCCTTGTACTGTAATTTCAATGGAATCCTCTATGAGACATGACAGTTCCTTGGCAAGTTTTGTCAGAGCATTGGCATGGGCGTTATCTCCTCAAAGAATCTGGTAGAGAGTCACACTAGGGATCTGTTCAAGTAGCTTCATTGTGTACTGATGATACTCTATTAATATTGGGTTTAGAATTTTATATTGTCCAATGACTTGTTGGATGACAAGTTGTGAGTTGCCATAGACGGTAATATCTGTTATATCAATTGAGATTGCCAATTTCAATCCAGTGATCAACGATTCATTTTGTGCTTCATTGTTTGTACACAGCTCTGTCAGGTGGTGGGAAAATCTCAACATGCCCTTATCTGGCGTGATGAAAATTAGACCAATTCTTGCTTTCCCGGTATAACTGTTCGTGATCCTTTATCCTTTCTTGCTGAAGAAGCCCCATTAAAGTTCATTTTCCATTGTCCGGCACTGAACAACTTTACTTGCAGTATCTGCTCATCTGACAATTCATCATTTAGTGGGAACTCAGCTGGAAGTGGGTGTGCCGCAAAAAAATCTGCTAAAATCTATCCCTTGATAGCACGGAGGGGAACAAAAGTTATATCAAATTGCAATAAAGTCATTAAACATCTTGCTAAACATCTGGAAAGTATTGGTCAGGTCATAAAATATTGCAATGGATTAACTTTAGTTAGGGTAATCTAATGAGAGAGTATGTAATGCCTAAGCTTTTGGGCGATAAAAATTAAAACTAGACATTGCTTCCGGGTAGGTGGATACTTTACCTACATCAGTATTAGACGATGACTCATATAGTAGAGTGCATTTTCCTTACCCTCGTCATTGACTTGAGTTAGCAGGGCTTCGAGAGAGTCGTCTAAGGCCGCAGTATAAAGTATCAATGGTTTTCTGAGATAGGGGCTGCCAAAGTAGGAGGTGTCATTAAATATCGCTTAGCCTTCTCAAAGGCTCATTGGCATCTCTCTTCCCAAATGAATTTTGCTTCCTTTTAATTAATGCCAAGAAGGGATGACACCTACATGAGAGATTAGAAATAAAGCATCTCAGATATGCCAACTTTCCTTGGAAGGAGCGTAGTTGTTTCAAGTTTTTGTAGTTGTTTCAAAGTTTTGGGAGTTTCAAGTTTTTGGGAGGAGGCATTTTCAAGATAAATTTAATCTTATACGGGTCGATCTCGATTCCTAGATGATGGACAACAAATCCTAGAAATTTACAGGAGGCGACGCCGAAGGCGCAACTAAATGGATTCATCTTGAGATTATATTGTCATAATCATTCAAATACAATCATCAAATCATACAAATGGTCTATTTTCTATTTTCTCTTAATGAATAAATCATCCATGTAGCACTCTACTTGGTTGTCAATGAGGTCATCAAAGATCTTTGTCATTGCTCGTTAATATGTTGCTCCGGCGTTCTTTAACCCAAATAGAATCTTTGTGTAGGAAAAGATCCCAAATGGTGTCATAAAAGCTATAAGTGTTGCATCCTCTGGAGCCAATTTGATTTGGTTGTAACCAATGATCCATCCGTGAAAGAGAAAATCTAACGTGCCGATGCGATGTCCACCATTAATTTTGCTATGGGTAACGGTAACTCATCCAATGGAAATGCCTTATTTAAATCACTAAAGTCGACACATACATGGATTTGTCCATTTTTCTTCTTAACTGGTACAATAATGGCTAACCATGTTAGGTATTGCTCTTCTCTCACAAAATTAGTGTCTATTACAGGTATTGCTCTTCTCTCACAAAATTAGTGTCTTCTTCACCTCGGCAATGACTTGTTGCTCTATCTCAAGCTGCATCCTTCTCGAATCTTATTTTATTGAGGTCATATCTTTATCCACCCCGAGCTTATGCATTATGACCTCTGAAGATAGCATTGGCATTTCATCATAACTCCAGACAAAACAATCCTTGAACTCTGATAATAGCTTGATTAGCTCTATAGATTCTTCATTATTGAGTAAAGAGCTTATAAATGTTGGTCGGGGTTGTTCTTCAGTCTCGAGGTTGACCTCCTTCAATTCATCAATATTTTACTTAATTTCTTCTTCAATCTCTGGCAGAGCATCATCTATTAGATGGTTACTAGAGTCATCCTCCACATTGAGGCAATCCTCTTCCAATCCGCCAGTAAAAACCATGCAAAATTCCGAGTCATTGATTGATCCTACAGTACCAAATCCAATACCTTCTTTCAAGTTGGGGGTTCAACTTTTAACATTCTACAATTTTTTAAAGAGTTGTAGCTTATCCTTTGGCATCTGGTTTGGCATATATCCCTGTTGAATTAACTTTTGTAGACAAGAAGAAAAGTAATCAAAAGGTAATTCCATTAATTCTTTAGAATCGTCTTCTAAATTTACATGATTTCTTAAACTAGTAGCAGGGGAAGCTTGGTAAAATTTGATCGGTATTGAACCAACACTAAGGACTTCCTTGACCTCTAAACTCTTAACTTTTTTAGGGTGAATTGGAGTAAGGGTCTTGGCATTCACATGGTGGTTGATCTGATCATACATCGTCTCATATTTGTTTTTATCCACATCTTCGAAAGATATCTCATACTGTGGTTTCTTCTATTTTATCATCATCATATCCTACTTGGAGCTTTCTTCATTAAGACTTTCTTCTATGTTGATGTTTATGGTCAGCCTATTCCATTCAACAATTGTGTTGGTTCTTCCTCGTCCACGTCCCCGGCCTCAATCTCGTGTGTATGGGCTAAAAGAACCTCTTAAAAGAACCTCTACCAGCTTGTTGTAATGAAATTGTAGTAGATCACTGAAGAGGATCTGAATGACCTCTTCTTTGTGATTCTTTTGAATCCCCACTTTTATTTGTCACAAACTCGTGAGAGAAGACAATTTTCTTTGGAGGCATGTAATAGGAGGTCTTTTCATAAATGCCAACTTCATGAACTGAAAATGGCTGTAAATCTCCTTTGATGCATTGTTCTTGTCCTTCCTTATAAGACTTAATGCATTAGTGTAGGGATGAAGGAACCATGTTGTGATTTTGAATCCATGACCATCCAAGTAGAGCATTGAAAGAGGTCTTAGCATCGATGATATGAAATTTTGCGGTTTGTACTAGCTCTTCAACCTCCATAAGCAATGAAATGGATCTAAGGGCTCTTTCTTCCTTTTGGTTGAATCCTTTTAACATCATTTTATTGTATGTCAGCTCTTGAACTTCAATATCCAAATAAGTTATCATCCGTATACTCATTAGGTTGAGTGATGCTCTAGGATCTACCAAAACTTTAAACAACACGAATCTGTCGATGTTAACAGAGATGTAGAGTGGTCGGTTGTGGTCAGTAGTACCGAGCAACAAGTCTTCATCTGTGAAGGTTTTCTGAGACTGTTCTTTCAATGAGCAAACTTCATCTGAGAATGTTCTAGCCAATTGAGCTATGCAAATCTCTAGGTCAAGCAAAGTTGTAACCAAAGACTCTCTCATTTCCTTTGATAAGATCCGAGCATTGTAAATGCTTAGTTTGGCCAACAACCTTCTAAAATGAGCTAGAATGTTGTAATCCACTTTATATAATCCCCCAATCTTTACTTGGCCATGTCATTCTTGCACTGGCAGAGGTTGAGGTAGCTCTTCCTGAGTTACTGTTTGTTTTCCTTTATCCACTAGAGCTGACCTCGAGGGTGCCACTTTCTTGCCCCTTAGGTTTATCTCTCTGATTTCTTTTTCCTGAGATGTTGCAGACAAAATTTCTGTTGTCTCTTCTTCTTCTTCGGAGAGATCCAAGTTGATAGCAAGTGGTTCACCGTGGCACTCGAGGACTGGTTCCTCACTCTCGGTGCTATTGATGCACCAAAAATATATGCATTTTTAAACCTACATTTTATACTAATTTTTGGTGATATTGAGCTTTAAAGGAATGTATTCTCATGTTTTATTTCAGGTTGATGATTTTTAGCACTTGGAGCAAAAGGAAGCAAAAAGGATGGAAATTGGAGTCAAAATAGTGTTTTGGAGAGAAATACTCGGCACCGAAAGTGCCAGCATGGACGTTGATGTTGCCATTTGACAGAGAACACAAATATAATTCGGGCCACAGGCACTGACGACATTATTGTGGGTGCTAACAACGCTGAAGTTGGTGCAGGGTGAAAATGTATAAGATTTGACGAATTTGGATGCTTTTTGAAGAGTTATTTGATACACCCCTTGAACCGACATTATGCTCTATTTAGAGTAGAAATTGATCAGAAAAAAGAGTCCGCGAGTGTGTCATTGAGTTTCCTTTAGTGTTCCATTGTGTGTATTGTGTAATGTGGTGAGTCTGAGTGTGATTTATGCTAAGAGTTATTGGAGGGGGAGAGAAGTGAGATATTTCTTCTTCCTTATATCTTTGAAGAGATAATCAAGAATCTTGTAAAGAGAGAAAGAGTCCAAGAGGAGTTACAAGGGGTTTACTTTGAGAAAGAGTTAAAGATAAGTGGTGTTTGTTTATTATTGTTAGATATTTTATTTTATTTATAAAATTCATATTTTTTCATATCTTTCTCATGAGGTATGATTAGTTTTCTTTGTCTTTCACCCTACTCTGAGATATGGTGAAATGAAGAGATAAATTAGATGTGCCAACTTTAAAATATAAAATAAATTATGATGATTTATTCACTCCGTTCTTAATTTAATTTTTAATTTGTCCAATTGAAATGTTAATATCTATTGTGAAACATACTATCTAGGAAATGGGGTATGAGTTTCACAAAAAAGTGAGAATCACATTCGATTCCTTGAAGGAGTGTTTCATTCATGGAATTGGGTGCAAATAAATAGGGATATATATATTATTGGGCAAACAATTGGAGGTTCTAGGGTGATAGACTATAATCCCCAATTTGGTCTTAGTATTTAAGAACTTTACCAGAGTTAGTTTTCAAGGGAAGAGAAGTGGGAGCTCTAGAGTGACAGTCAGTATCCTCCCAACCTAACCACATATTTAGAGACTAAACCTATGATCAGCCAATGATTCTCTATAACACTTGACTGAGGGTAGATAATTAAAATTGTTTCTATTTGGAAGACAAATTAAAACAATTTATCTCTCTAATTTAACCAAAAACTCATTGTAATGGGAAAGATGCTTTCTCATATTTGATAGCTTCGTCACAAAAATATAGTTTGGAAGTTATTGCTTAGCTTTGCTTTACAGTTTTGCTTGAAGTTTGTAATTTATTTATGTCCCCCAAAATCATAGTCATGACATTTTTGAATAATTTTCTTAGTTTCTTCCATAGGTACACATCATCAAATAATTTGGTCCTTACATTGTTTATATAAATATGGGTCATCTTAAAAGTAAGATCTTGCATCATTCATAAATTACTTTTGTTGTGGGTATGTGAAACTATAAGGTAAAATATTAATAATTATGAAATTAACTATGTCGGTATGCCATGGAACATGCCATTCAGTCACAGTAAATAATTTTTCAGTAGGAAAATGTTCATTCGTTTCATTTTCAGGATTAACTGAATTTTCCTATTCAAGCCTAGATAAATTATCAACTATTTGATTAACAGTTCCCTTCCAATCTACTACTTTAAAAACAAATTCTTGCATGAGAAAGAACCATATGATTAACCTTAGTTTTGCTTCCTTCTTCAACATCAAATATTTAATAACAAAGCGATTTGTATGCACAATACATTTAGTTCCAATAATATAAGATCTAAATTTATCAAAGGCATATACTATTGCTAATAACCTTTTCATTAGTAGTATAATTAATTTGATCTTCATTAAGAGTCTTACTAGCATATTATATTAGTTTAAAAATTCTATCATATCTTTTTCATAAAAACCCCAATAGCATAATCACTTGTATCACACATCAACTCAAATGGTTTCCTCCAATTGGGTAAAATAATAATAGGAACGACGATTAATTTTTCTTTTAACCATTTGAAGGAATTTAGGCACTTCTGACTAAAATCTTATAAAGTATCTTTTTTTAAAAGTTGGCACAGAGGCTTAGTGATTTTTTAAAAATCTCTAATGCATCGCCTGTAGAAACCAACATGTCTTAAGAACTCTTAACTCCTTTCACTATAGTAGGTGGAGGTAGTTTAACAAGAACTTGAATTTTTTGCCGAATCTACTTCCATATTATTTTTTGAAATTTTATGTCGAAGTACAATTCCTCCTGAAATCATACATTGGCATCTTTCTCAATTAAGAACTAAATTTGTTTCTTCGTAGTGTTTTAGTACCTTTTCCAAATGATTTAAGCATCACTCAAGTGATGTAACAAACACTAAAAATTCGTCCATAAAAAAACTTTATTTCCTTTCTCAATTAAGTCCCAGAAAATGAACATCATGCACCTTTGAAAAGTTGCAGGTGCATTGCATAGTCTAAAGAGCATCTGTCTGAAAGTAAAAGTCTCGTAAGGACTAGTGAATGACGTCTTTTCTTGATCCTCAGGATCTCTAAGAATTTAGTCTTAACCAGTATATCCATCCAAGAAGTTGAAATTTTTGTGCCCCGCTAGCTTGTCCAACATTTGATCCAGAAAGGTATAAGAAAGTGATATTTCCTTGTGGCAAGATTTAATTTTCTATAATTAAGGCATATTCGCCACATAGTGACTTGTCGAGTTAGAATTAATTCATTCCTTTCATTAACAGTACAACACTCCCCTTTCTTAGGAATACAGTGGATCAGACTAACCCAAGCACTGTCCGAGATAGGATAAATAATTCCAACATTTAACCACTTTATAATTTATTTCTTTATAGCTTGTTTCATTATAGGTTCAGTCTTATTTGAGGATCAGCCCTCGACTTTTAGTTCTCTTCCATTAAATTTTGGTGCATACAAATGGAAGGACTAATAACTTTAATATCAACTATCATCTATCCACAAGCTTTCTTATACTTTTTAAAACTTTCCATTAATTTTTATTCTTGATCTTCAGTTAAGTCTGAAGATATTAGAATAAGTAATGTATATGAATTCCTTAGCAAATCATACTTTAATTGCGTAGGTAGAACCATCATCTCTAGTTCAGGAAGTTTTTCAATTGAAGGACTTAAGGATTTACGATTTTCACTAGTGTCAAACAACTTAAAATTTTCCTTTACATAATTTGTATCCTTATTAATCTTTTTACTTATTTTATCTTTTAGATTAGAATCTTCTTCATACTCTAGTTCTTGTTGTTCCATTTTATCTTCATTAATTTCTTTGAAATGGCTTTTACTTAAACAATTGATAAGTTCCATTCTGAAACATTCATCATCTACTTATTTGTATCCTTATTAATCCTCACAATTGATAAGTTCCATTCTGAAACATTCATCATCTCTTCCCTTAACTGTAAATTTCATCAATTTTGATATATTAATGTAACTTTTGAATCAATGACTCTCATGGTTAGCTCACCTTTATTCACATCTATCACATCTCTTCTAGTGGCAAGACAATGTCTCCCTAGAATAATTGGAATTTCTTTATCTTCCTCCATATCTAACACAATAAAATCTACCGGAAGGATAAATTTATCCACTTTTACTTACACATCTTATATAATTCCATTTAATAAAGTGATTGATCAATCTGTTAACCGAAGAGTTACAGAAGTGGGAAAAATATCTTTTATGCTTAACCTTCAAAAAAAAGAAAAAGGCATAAGGTTAATCTAGCCCCTAAATCGCATAGAGCATTCACATAAAATATGTCTCATATTGCACATGGAACAGTAAAGCTAACAATATCTGTAAGGTTTAAGGAAGTTATTTTTGAATTATCACACTACACTCTTTACTAAGGCAAATGATCTCATTGTCTATAAAATTTTCTTTCAAATTAAGAATATCCTTCATAAATTTCACATAGCTTGACATCTATTCCAGAGCTTCAGCAAATGATATATCAATAGTTAACATCTTGTTTGTTTCCAGAAACTTTAAAAATTGTTTATCCAACTTCTCTTATCAAATTCCCTAAGGAAAAGGAGGTGGTGGTCTTTCTAAATTGATCTTCATTGGAGAAATAGGACTTTCTAAGTCTTAACAAATATCTTCATCAAAATTTTCAATTTCTCTTCTCCGTTTCTCAAATTCAATCTCTTTTTCAACTCTTGTCTCTAACTCTCTTCCACTTCTTAGTTTAACCGCTTTAACTTTATCCTTGTTCTGGTCTTTAGGATTAATTTCTATATTACTAAGAGGAATTCTTTGAGGCCTATTGATAAGTGCATTAGCAATTTGTCCCAGAGATTCTTAAGATTTCTAATTGTAGCTCCTTGGCATTGTAATTGATTACCCATATGTAACACCACTTCTTCTATAGACAACTTCTTCTCCTTAAATTGTAGGTGACTGTTAAATCCTAGAAGATAAGTTGGTATATAGTTAAAACTACCCTGGTTGATTATTCCCCGTTGCTACTTAGAACCACCAGAATTATTAATCAAACTAAAATTAGGGTGGTTTTTCCAACCTGGGTTTTAATAGTTATAATAGGGGTTATTAGGTTTATTATTAATTGCATTTAATGTCTTGAATGTAGGAATGTTAGAATCAACCATTTATCTTACTGAATTTTCTTCAATCACTAAAGGTGTTTGAGATAAATTCATTCCAAATTAATGTAGCTTTCTTGATATTGCAGCTACTTGAGATGGCAACATATAATTAGCATCAAAATCATGAACATTGGCTATTCTTTTAGGCTTTACCCTTTTAGAAGGCCACTGAAAATTATTAGTAGCCATTTCTTCAATTAAAAAAAATGCTTCATCAAAAGGTTTTGACATTATTGAACCATCATCGACAACATCGATAATAAATCTAGGAGGTCCTACTAACTCGTTATAAAATGTTTTAATTATTAACCAATCGGGAAAAGAATGATGTGGACACTTCCTATGGGGTTCTTTAAAACATTCCCAAGCCTTGTGTATTGATTCCCCTTCAAACTGACAAAAAAAATTAATATTATTTCTAAGCTTAGCAGTTTTTTATGGTGGAATATACTTAACCAAGAAGTTCTGTGCTAGGTCACTCTAAGCTCTAATAGATCTAGGCCTTAAATTGTTCAACCACATTTTATCTTTATCTTTTAAGGAAAAAGAAGAAAGCCTAAGTCTAATAGCATCATTAGAGACACCATTATACTAAAATGTGGCACAAAGTTCTAAAAAAATTGCAAGATGTAAGTTAGGATCTTCAGATGGATTTCCCCCAAATTGGTTATTCTGTACCATCTGAATGATAGCAGGCTTTAATTCAAATGAGTTGGCTTCTACGGTAGAAGTTTGTATACTACGATGAATTTCATCTATGGTATGGTTAGCATAATCTCTTAATTATTTTTGTACATTCTCGTCAATTTAATTTTCTAAATTATTATGTAAAGTATTTGTTATTTCATGGAAATTGTGAAGTTTTTTTTTTTTCAATTTTTTTAATAGTTCACTCAAACTCAAAATCGTAAGGCACTAATCCTTCAGATCTTGTACTACGCATACACTATTAAAGATGAATAATAAAAACAAGCAAACACACAAATTAAAATACTAAATATGTTCATATATATATATATATGCGTGTTAATGAGCAAAAAAGGTACAAAGTTTAAAAGGTGAGGATCGCCAACTAATAAATAAAAAATACAAATACACACTCAGAAGGAGGATCCTCAATCATTTAAAACTCCATCCAAAACAAAAGAAGGTATACCAAAACAAAATATAACAAAATGTATACACAAGCATGTACAAGTATTCCAAATACAAAACATATACTTTCCAAAAAAAAAGTAGAAAAGCTACTAGGTACTCCAGAAGTGGTAGAAGACATAAACTGCGACAGGGAGCAAATTTAGCTTTAGAACCTTGATGAATCCTAGATACATTGCAGGTAAGAAACCGAAATCTAGCCTCCAAGCCATGTGAAGAGTATTCCAATATGATAGTCACAAAATAGAGATCCAAAAGGTTATGAAAATTTAGTTTGCATATATTAGAAGGTTATCCAGTATCGAAAATCATCAGCAAACTATCCGAAGAAAAAAAAGAGCCCCAGAAGCCATAGAAAGCCGATACTCAAATGCAAAAGGAAGAAGAAAATAACAGCCAACAACAAGGTCATCATCTGATATAAGGTACATCAAGCGAATCCTCTTTTAAAAGAGTCAGTAAAGGTGGTAGAGACAGAAAACCCACCATAACAAATTGCAAACCTTGCTTAGCAAGCCAATCAGCAGGGGAATTACATTCCCTATAAATGAAGTGCATCATTTGGATAGCCAAATTATAATTATGTCTTTTAAGAAATTCCTATATCATGTTTAGTAGATAAATAACATTCTAAGTAGGAGGGATGACATTATTGTACATCTTAACTAGAGCATTGGATTCCGTCTCAATATATAAATTATGAAAATGGAAAATAACCGCAACATGTAAAGCGTACCAAAGAGAGAACCCTTCAGCTTGTAAGGGGGTAGAGGATCACACTGGAGAAGCAAAATATCAAAGGCAGCATCTTGAGGAGTTACAAAAAATAACTCTTGTCCCAGCAGCATTTAAATTCCAGCTCTCATCCACATTAAGCTTAACCCGCCCAAAAGAGGGGGGTTGCCACCTAGTTAAGGTGGCCCTCCTACCCCTCGGAGGTGAATTAGAGAACAAAATATGACGAGAAGCTTTAAGAAAGTAAGCTATAATATAATAAGTGATAAGAGATGGAGTAGGAGGAAAAGCCTCATACTTATGTGCATTCCTTGTAGACCAAAGGAACCACAAAATAACAAGTGGGAAAGTTTCAATTTTATCATCATAAATAAATGCAGCCTTCCAAACAATAAGATATTTGTCCAATTCCAAATGATCATTTAAACATGAAGTCCAAGATATTCTGAAATACAATCCAACCAAACTCCAAACGACACGAGCAAAGGGGCATGCAAAAAAAATATGTGAGGCAGGTTCCTCCTCACATTTGCAAAGATAACATCGCAAAGCCATACACAAACCTTTTAATTTTGGAATATCATCAAGTGGCAATAGCTGTAAAAAATATCTCTGTAAGAAAAAGGAGATAAAAGGGGATAAGAAAGCTTTCCAGATAGCAGCTGTCCAACGGTGTGGAGTAAAAGCATGTAGACTTTGATATAGTAATTTCTAAATGGAAGCATGAGAGGATAATTTCCAAAGTGGATTTTCCATTTTAGTTAGGGAAACTGGTATTTTTGTGACATAAAAAGCTTCATCACCAATCAAAGCCCTCAGCTTTTGGTCATTCGAAGACCCATCACGCCAACAACCAAAAACAAGTGTAGTGTTATCTTGGGGGGAATGTGGAATATTAGATAAATCTATTGTACCCGAATGAAAAACCAAAAAGATAGATTTCCAATGCCAACATCCCAAAAGATGAATTTCTGAGCCACGAGACGAACCTTAAGCAAAGCTTTTCAAAACTTAGTATCACCAGTCTTCCACTCAACAAAAGAAGGGTGAGAGTGGGTTCAATATTTTTTGTGTAGAAAACGAGCCGAAGGTGAAGTTTTCAATCAAAATTTAAACCAAAGTATACACATGTTAATTTCAGTGATATGACTTAGCATCTTAAAACCTAAGTCCCCAGAAAAAAAAGGTTTGCGAACCTTATCCCAAGAAAACCAAATTTTACGATAACTACATGTAGACCATAGAAATTTATTAAAAATCCTCTCTAGAGTAACTTGGGTACTTTTTTTCAGATGCAATAGTTGTAAGGAATATAAAGGAATGGTGTGGAGGAAACTTTTAAGCAAAGTAAGCCGACCACCATTAGAGAGGAAAATGTTTCTCCAATCATTAATCTTTGCTTTAATTCTGTCTACCACATCATCCATTTGAGTTTGCCTCTTTCTACCCAGTAAAATGTTAACGCCCTGATATTATATATA